>NC_083627.1:24585025-24887525 GCF_963584025.1 Labrus mixtus
TTCTGTGTTTATCTGATTTTTGCAGATTATTTTTTTTCTCTGCAGAGAAATGACCAACAACAGCTACAGACAGCTACAGTTAGGCAGCTGAAGACAAGAAACAGAAAAGAGAAACAGAAAGCTATGACGAAGTGCTGCTGACCGCGGAGCACTACTCATCTTTTCCTAAGAGACGAGGCTGAGGAAAAACAGGGAGAGCAGAAAGAGAGAGAGAGGAGGGAGAGAGAGAGAGGAGGGAGAGAGAGAGAGAGTGAGAGAGGAGTACAAAGAGGGAGACCACAGAGACAAAGAAAGATGTGCAGAGCTAAAACAGGAAGCGAGTTAATGACTCACTCAAACTCCTCTGGAGAAAAGAGGAGTAGAGGAGAGAACGAGTAGAGAGAAAGGCCGACAGCTTACGTCATCCTTTCTCCAGCAAATATCAAATATTATATTATGTTGTTTTAGTGTGTGGTGTACAACGGGGTCAGGAATTTAGTTGATTTAGTTAATGCAATTCAGATGGTAAGAAGATGCATAAATGAACTTTTAGATGCAGGGCGATGGTTGTCTTGACAGTCAGACTCTGTAAAAAAATATTTTCACATCCGTCCATTATAGGGTCTATTACAGATAAACTTAATATATCACACCATAAAGTAGCCTCCCCACCTGTACCAAGCTTTGTTCATAGCATGAGTACTTTACACTAATCAAACACATTAGCTTCAAAACCACAAGCACTACTACTGCCAAGGATAGCCATCTATTCTCTAGATTGCACACATGTTCAGTGGCTGTGTACGAGTAGCTACTAGGAGCAGCTCGTAGTGGATAGGCCAGCTGAAGAGAGACAGGAAACACTGGAAGGACGACCTGCAGCAAAGGGCCGGGATTTGAACCCACGGCCGCTGAAACGCGGCCCAAAATTTAACAGACTTTTTTGGATTCTCATCAAGAGCCCAACAGCCCCTTATGGCCAACCGTCTGCTTGGCCTATCAAATCCCCGACAGCACTTTCCATCTCGTTCAATTGTTGGTTTAAAATATGCAACAGAGAGAGGCCGAGAGGGAGAAAAGAATGAAGGAGAAAAAGAGACAAAATTAGAGGATGAGAGCAAAGAGAGAAGCGAGAGGACTGAGAGCATGTTCATTGGAAACAAAGAAATATTTGGTTAAAAGACAGGGGGCATTCTTCTGAGTTAATTGGAGAGCTCGTTAGGCTGACGGACAGAAAGAAAGACTTCAGTGGAAGAGGGCAGCTCATTAGAACGGGTCCAAGCTATAGCCAAGCCTTGTTAGGGACAGACTCTGTTAATGGTTCTCATCAGCATCTAACAGGGAGCAATACCAGGAAGCCAACACACACAGAGCAGCCAATCTTACATAAGTCTACAAACATGAATGATTATAAAACACAAATGATCTGTAGTTTGAATCTAAGACTGAAGACTTTCTTCATACCAGTAAATGTAAACAACATGTTAAATCACTGTTGGACTGTCACATAACTGCAAGAATTTGTAAATCCCCAAACTTTTCCCCAAAACGTCTTGTTTGTTTTTCACTTTTCAGATTTGAACAAGAAACTGTGACATTTACTGTTCTCTCTTTGTTGTTTCTCTGCGGGGTTGAAAAACACATTTCTAGTTCAAGGCGAGATGTCATTGACCAGAAAGGTTTTTTAGTTGGACTCAAAGTGAGCTCCTACAGCGCTGTGCTTGAAAAGAAAATACTTACTCCAGTAACTCATAGTTGGATTTCTTGTCCAGGGCGTTTCCTCTCATCTCTTTGAAGAACCTCCTGGAACGGACAAGAGAGGGACACAGAAAAAGAACAAGATCAGACAAGTTGTTGCTTTACATAGATTGCTTTACATAGATAGACAGATTTGGGATGGAGTGATCAGTGTAGCTAACAGGAAAATATAAAAGTTTCACATGGAAACAACGCTAATTGTGCTGAACACCATTTAAAGAAAAAGTGGCAAACATGTTATCCATGTTGGGAACAAACTTTTGCTTTTCATCTAAAAAGAAAAATGCCATTAAATACAATGAATTCTACAAGTTTGCAGGATATTGTTACACTGTAGAGTTAGATTTTCCTGTAGAAAGAAGTTAGTGTAAAGCAGTGTGAGCATGTCTAACCTGATTTCTAGACAGCCCAGTTTGAGAGCTACATCTTGTTCTACTTGATCCCCGATCTCCATCATGTAGTCATTCTTCACCTGGGAGACACAAAAACACATTACAAAAATATAATCATTAAATGATGTATCTCTACATGCAACAAATGTCAGTTAGCTCATACACACACACACACATACACACACCCCTTCTGACCTAGATAACCAAAAGACAAACACACACTGTCTTCAAGCAGTACCATATGTCTCTGTGCTGTCTAGCTGCTGGCAGAAAATGAAATCTGTTGGTGCCTCAGTGTGTTTGTGTGTGTGTGTGTGTGTGTGTGTGTGTGTGTGTGTGTGTGTGTGTGTGTGTGTGTGTGTGTGTGTGTGTGTGTGTGTGTGTACCTGGTGGTAGAAGTAGTTGAGCGTGGGTTTGTCTTCTGTAAACTGTTGTATGAAACCCTTTGGAAGATAGCGGATCCTTAACTCATACCTAGAGGAAGAAAGTAAGAGTTGATTTTTTATACAGAGCTGCACAAACAATAAATAATTTCTTTAACAGCAAAAACAAGTACATGCCTTCATATTGCACAACAACTGACAGCTTTTATGTTTATTGGACATGCATTTTAAGAGTAATATTTGTTGGAGTTGTCTGGTACATGGTAAAAGTATCAGAATAAGTCTAAGAAAAATGTAAAACAGCAATTGAAGATCAGAGCAGGGCACAAAAGAGAGAGGAAATAAAAAGAGGGAGGATGGACTGACTTAGCTGAAGTCACAATTTGACAAAGGAGAGTTTGGTGAGTAAGACAATAAGGCTAAAGATTTGACAGAAAGAGATAAAGACAGAAGGATGGGAGGAAAATGTGTATGCTAGAATGTAAGTGAGGACATGGGTTGAAAGGTGATTGGAGGAGAGACCGACAGAGTCAGAGAGAGTTGTAGACTTAGTCGGAGAGAGCGGGCATCTGGTTCTCTCTCTCTTTATGTCCACAGTTCAAAAGGTCTGCACATCACAATAGCATTAGCACCACGACTGCCTCAATGAACATAAAATACGCCAGTGCATTAACATCCAAACTGCTAAGACAGCACATGCTCACACACACAGGGCCTCCCATCAGCATAGAGCAGACAAGTTGCACTATTTTCACTGAACGTTGGTTGCAACAAATCACTACTGGTACTTTGCTAAACAATGGCGCAGACTGCTGTGGGTTGACATTTGAGGAGACAGTAACTCAGACTTCATTTACAAAGCCAGATAAGTCACATTTAATGTCAAGAGAAGTGGTTATATGTGCAGGCTGAACAGTTTCACACACATGTTTTTTTCTCAATGACATGCACGCACCTGCTGCAGAATCTAAATGCAAATTCAACATTTTGTTTTATAAAAAAAATCTCATCCAGTATCCATCCCTCCATTATCTGGTAAATTGTTAACCTCAGTTTTACACTATTTTTGGTCTTTGCTTGCTTGTTACCATAGCTGAGGTGATGTTACAGCTGCTCCATTCTATCAGCAGACTATCAGGGCCAAAGACTGGCTGATAAGATGCTGGATTACCGTCTAAATCAATATAATGGACTGCTGCTGTTGGCCTGCTTTCCAGATAATGCCTGAAGGTCGTGCTAAGAGCAGGAAACCATTTATCCTCACGATAAATTTCACAAACTGAAAACAAACAACCTCTACAACCGTTAAAACTGTAGGGCCATTCAACCTCCCCCTCCCCACCAGATTGTTGATGGACGGCTTGCCTCCCCCCACCCCCTTGCTCCCTATCCCTCTTCCTACATCTTATCCCATCTCTCCCCCTATCCTCTTCCAAGCCCGGCAGTCTAGGCCTGTGAAGGCTGTTTCGTCATGAGCCGGGGATCCAGCCGAAGATTTCTGCCTTTTAATAAGGCAGTTTTTTCTTACCACTGTAACTTTTGCTGCTTTGCTAAAGTGCTCATGATGGATAGGCCGGATCTTTGTAACATAGCAATAAGTAAGGTCTTTTACCTGCTTTTTGTAACATAACAATGAGTAAGGTCTTTTACCTGCTCTTTTGTAATGTTAACAGACAAAGAGTAAGGTATTTTACCTGCTTCTTGTAAAGTGTCTCGAGATAACACTTGTTATGAGTTGACGCTATACAAATAAAAATTGATTGATTGATTGAAATCTATACAAGAATCAGCAGCTCTGTGTAAGAAGTGAGTGATTTGCCACCATCTTCTCTCACCTCCACTCCTCGTTTGGTCGTGCCTGTCCGTAATTCTCTCTGACGTGTGAAACGCCCATATCAGGGTGGAGCCAGTGCACTTGTTCTCTGGATTGGCTGTTGGTAAGACGGAGACCAAAACAAGAAGTCCAGCGCACTTTGTGGATATCCAAAATCTTCTGGATTATTCCCTGGAAACAAAGTGGAAATATTTCTTTGGGTTATTTTCCTTTGAATATACTTCTCCTACATAGACATACATCATTTAAAGTATACAGAATTAACTTGGATCAGTTGTTGGACTCAATTATAAAATGATCTACAGAATTCATAAATTCAACAGATATTACTCTTTGCATTGCTAGATCAAATTATTGGCTAAATTACAAATTTGTTCCTCTTATCCATAGTGGTGCAGACCTCTTTATGGTGGCAAGACACATTTATAACACCGTGTTGATTGCTTAGTAATACATTACAAAGATGCCTACTGGACAAAAACAGTTAGTCAGCCTCCTCAGTGTGCAAACTCTGCCGGTGTTTATGTGAATCATTTTGCATCGGTTCAATGAGAGCATCAGTCAATGCAGTTGTGTAGGTTACTTGAAGCAATTAAACATGACATCCCCACCCAAACAAGCTGACAGACATCACACACACACACAGCCATGCTCACAGAAGCATGTGTGTTGCCGTGTAAAATGCTAGGGGGTCTGACCCAGATACTGCCGGAGAAAGAGGGGAGAGGAGAGGATGATTTTAAGTGATGTATCCTGTATGACCACTAAAGTTTGAGCAGTGCTTAGTATTTTTATGCATCATGGGAGGGGATCTAAAAGCACGCTGCAAGAACTCACACGGAGTCTGGCCTGAGGTGACATTTTGCTTGCTTAAAAGTTTTGATTAGCAGAGGGTCCTTTGTCACAGCAGAAAGCTGGAGCCTTGAGCTGAGACAAATAGTTAGCTTAAAATGCTAACCTCAGGCTAGCAAATAGATCATCAACTATGAAACAGAATGACATGAAATTTTGTGATGACATTCTCGATCTTCAGAGAATAAACCCTGATAAGTTGGTCGAGCTCCACCAGCAGGTTGACAAATGTGATTTTGAGTGAATATTTAACAATTGAAAAGATGATCTCCCTTTAAATTTGATACAGGCAATAGTGTTCCTACTGATTAAATCTGGTGATCCCCAGACTTTTTATCCAGCCCTGTTTTAAGATTGCAACAAATACCTAAGAGATCAAATAACTGGGAAAGGCAACTAAGGCATGTTGGCATTGTTATACGGTATTCTAAACTTATATTGTTAACATTTCTATTATAAAAATAATCATGTTAGCTTGGTTTTACTGAATATGTTAGCCTGCTTCTCATGTTAGCATATTGCTCAAACCAGCACCAGACTGTGTTTAGAAAATTAAAGCCCAGATTTTCTTTTGTTTTTTGATATTAACATGTTCAGAAGATAGCTTTGATCTTTTCATTGCATAACATGACAATGAGAAAAGGGTAGAATAATGTATATTTCTAAGTAAATAAATACATTCAAACAAACAAGTGTGCCTTGTCTTACCCTGACATCTGTTGCATCCCCATATCTGATGTTGGAGGACCAGCAGCTGTGTTCAGTGTTGGTTTCAAAGTGATGGAAGACTTTAAGAACCCTGTCCACGGATCCAGCCATGGTTCGGTCCGACCCCCCGGCACTCAGCCTTGATTTGGCTCCTTCCAGGATGGCATGGTTCAGGTTGGGGTCCAGGTAGGCCGTCGCCATGGTTTTCCCTGCTGACACTGCTGATGCTAGGTGTCTGTCATATTCTGGGAAGGAGAGGAGAGGAAAACTGACATCAGTGAAATGAGGAAGAAAGTATAATAGCTTGTGAGAGAAAACTCACTACTGCTTTACATAAACATACAAAAAAGAGATTTGGTCAATGAAACTGTAAATATTACTGCAAAAAAAGACATATCAGAAATCAGAAAATGTGATACACTGAGATGATCTCTGGGTATCACAGATACAACTGCTGTTTATTGTTTGCTTGATTTATAATTTGGTGAATTAACATCCTAACGCTGAAAGTGACCTCTTCCTATTGGTGGTTTTGTGTGGTCAAAGTCTATTCATATTAGGATTTGTTATAGACCAATGGTAGGTTGGTATATATATTAATTGTACTTTGATCTCCGGCTTTTTCATCGTTTGTTCACAAACTTATCTGATCACTTTGTTTCCCTTCACTTCTTCATACAAACATAGCGTACACACCTGCATCACTTCCCTCTAAATACAACGGCTTGATCGGCTGTTTTTTGACAGTAGTCTATTCGTCAGCAGCATTTTTCATACAGACGTCCAATTAACCCCACCCGTGTTTTGAAACATTTCACAGAAGAGGATATCCGTGTGGAGATTAATGGCGTAGCATAACGCAACAATCCAAAACTAAGAGTGCAGAAAAAGACAGACAAAGCTACGCATTAAAGCAACAGCACAAGAAGGTTCATTTTTAATGTGAGACCTGCAGCTCAATCAAGGGATGTTCAAGCATATACTGCATGTCTCTCCTTCTGATCTGTGGAGCAGGAGTCAAACACAACTAGCATGCATTAGTGGTAGTGGTAGAGAGATCAATGTATCAATCACAATTTGTGATCTTATAGGCCAACAATGGAAATAAAAGGAAAAGAGCTGGAATGGTCTGTAGCATTGTCCATGTATAGGAAACACATTTATAATATGCCACTGTTTATAATTTTTTAACTATTTGTGTATTTGGTATATTCTATGGCCAGACATTTTGGCCACTGATATCTTTATCTGCCGGTGAACTGCACATGATAATGGCTAAAAGCCGCTAGCCTACCGACTACCGTAAACTCTGAACCCAAGTACAGCTAGAGTCAAAACAGCAAAGGTTTTGACACAACACCATTTGTCTGGATGGGAAACATGCTAATAAAAAAATTGAACAATGAGAACCCAGAGAGAGAAATAAAAAGAGAGAGAAGTGCAGTCAGGGTCAAGGCTCCATATGTAGCACCTGTGTCTGTAACACAAAGAAGACAATGCACCTCAGGCTGACGTTTTTCCTGAATAAGAAGTCGTGACATTGACAGACTTCCTGGAATTTCTGGTAACTTTATCTGGGAATGCCCAACAATAACTACCTCCTCTACGTTTGTGTGTGCCAGATGTGTATTACTGTGTATACGTTTGCTGAGATAATCATGAGACTGTGTAGAAAAGATACTGGGAACTATTTCATTATCTTTTTCTGTTTTCCTTTCAGTCTTTCTTTCTTCTGCTCTCTCAACCATTTCAAGGAAAATTGATATGTTCAAGCAGGTAATTACACCTGAGTGAGCGGAGCAGCAGCACATACACACACACTACAAGCACACATAACTTAGAAGAAACACTGCAAAACTGGGGACCGTTAAATAACAGAGAGATATGAATGTACTCTACTTGTATACTGCAAGTTTCCAATGGTAAAGACTTTTTTAACAACAGATCACTCCACTGACTTTCAGCATTAACCTGCCTCTCTCTTTCTGTCTCTCCCTGTGTTTCAAACACACACACAATACTTCTGCTGAGCAACGGTAGCTTTGGCTGTACACCAGCTCAGTTCCCATGGAGTCAGATGTCACACTGTGGAAGGGCTTCATGCTACGTGTGTGCTAAGCTAAGTGTGTTATTTGGTGTGCAAAGAAGCTTTCACTTGTACCTCTGTCCCAGCACATGGGAAAAGGGCTACAGCCGCTCATCGCCATGGAAACACATGTCTGTCCCTCCCTCTGTCTGTCCGCACCAAGGACAGATAGACAGCTTGTGGTCTCACAACCACGCATCACGCACAGTGAACTTCTCGTGTGCAGAAGTTGCATAAATAAACAAGCACACACCACAGTCCAGACACAACTTCAGGAACACACTCATGTAGTCCAAACACTCAAACACAAATACACACACACTCAGTCTCTGAGGTAGAAATCTTTGTCTGAATCTTTTGTGAACAGTATTGTTCGCCAACTGTTATTTCCAAAGTAGCTAATTCAGAGATCCACAAAAAAAGGCCAATTTTCTGGTCTGTTGACACTCTGTGTAGAGTCTGGAGAGGCTGCAGAAAACACATCAAGGGAGAAAATGAAAGAAATCCAATCCTTTTAGGAGTTTCTGCTTTGTTAAGTCTTGTCTTCTTAATATGTCCCTGTTATCTGCAGTTGGAGGAGTCAAGAAAGACCCCAGAGATGTTAAGGTACTCCCCTCCTCCTCTTCTGAATTACTCCTCAGCAGCCCCTGTCTGATGTCAACACACTGTTTGCTTTTGCCCAATTTCTGCCCCATGCCTGCACTCCATAGTTACAGTGTTGCCGTGGAAGAGTCAACCCCGAATCCTCTCCTGCGCGATAGTTGCTTATTTCACTCAGTGAAGTCCCTGGTGTGGTGAGAAAAAAATGCACCTCCAGCAAAAGCTCAAAGACAAATCCAGCGTGTACGGTGTCAATCCGGTGGAGATTTAGTTAGTGGTGTCAGAAAAAGAGAGATAATTACAGTGCGCAGTGACACACAAACAGAAAGTTATCTTCTTACTTTGGAAAGAGAAAGTGTGAAAGCGAGCCAGGAAAACAAAAGATACAGAGACAGCGGGGCAAAGAGAGAGAGAGAGAGAAATGCAGCGATTGTTTCAGGATGAAAGAGAGGAAAAAGGAGGACAGATCTGAGAGAAAGTTGAGTGAGGACTGAGAGAGAGAGAGAGAGAGCGAGAGAGAGCTGCTAGAGGAGGGGGAGGAGCTAGAAACTATTAATATGCTAATCGCACTCCACTCGTGTGTTCAATGAATGAAAACCCCTCCCAGTTCTGTTTATGAAGCTGACCTCAGATCAGCCCTCTATGTACACGATTGCAACCATTGCAAATGCAACTCAAAGTGAATGAAAGTAAGAGAAATCCCTTTATATAACAACTCAAACATACTGCAAGACTCTGCAGCATTTCATTCCCTGAAGATTAAAGAAAAAGAAAACAGAGTTCTAAAATGTAAACTGGGACAGGGAAAGTATTTGCCACTACAGATAAGAAGCACAAAACCAACTGAGATCTTCCTTACTTGAATAAAAAACCCTCCCAAAGACAGTTTAAAGCTGAATGTCCTCATATTTTTCACATTTAACAAAATGAACATTCACCTCCCAGGCAAACTACCAAATCCCCTGAACTTCTCAAGTCCAAAAATGATTCACTACTAAGCCAATCTAGAAAAGGACATTACTAGACCATGTAAATCTTTTATAACAAAAACTGAATAAAGTTGTCCTTCCAAGCCCTGAAAGAAGAGAGAGAATAACAAAAGAGAAAAGGGCATTCTTTTTCTTAATACAGACATCGCCCTGGCTGTGCCCAGCATGCAAACTAGCAGAATTACCAACATGCCAACCAATCCACTTCCAAACCACAAGGTCTCAATCAATCACCTTTCATGCTGCACATTCAAAGACATTCAGTCTGTACTTTGAGGGCCGTGCGCGCTCTCCATCTCCCAGAGTGCTCGAGGCACAGCCTGGAGGGCTCATCTCCAAGGCAACATGCCGCCAATAAACCTGCCAGTGAGTGACACCTATCTTTGTGAGTGTTAGTGCTGACCAGATGCCACCTTCCATTAATCCAGCCGACATTCATACGACAGAGCATATCCTCAACGGAAGAACTGCACAGAAATAAACGAGGTACTTAATGCACACACACACACACACACACACACAAAGTCACAGAAACTCTTTACGGAACCTTGTGTATGAGTCAGGCTCGCTGCACAAAGCCATGCGTGTGTGTGTGTGTGTGTGTGTGTGTGTGTGTGTGTGTGTGTGTGTGTGTGTGTGTGTGTAGCATAAGCTATTGTCTGAGTGGGAGCAGGGGTTCTGGTAGAGTGTGTGTGTGCGCGTGTGTGTGTGCTATTGAAAGCCTTTTGTCAGAGGGCCGGATGTTGCCATGAATGGGAAGCGCTCTTTTGGGAGTATGCCAAAGTCATTCTCTCTCTCTCTCTCTCTCTCTCTCTCATAATCTCCACGGGAGTGTGTGTGTGTGTGTGTGTGTGTGTGTGTGTGTGTGTGTGTGTGTGTGTGTGTGTGTGTGTGTGTGTGTGTGTGTGTGTGTGGGGGGGGGGGGGGGGAGATAGTAAGATATCCACTGAATGAAATCATAAAATGACCTTACTATATCATCAAACATTGTTGAAGTCCTGGCTTCTCTGACAACAATGCAGCAGCCAGTCCTCTTTCTTAGTCTGGATTCTGCTCCAGAATGGTCTGGATTTGTTTTGACCAGAGAAGGTTGGCGGTTATAAGGCACCCCGACACGTCCATTTTGGACGTACCTTAGTTGCCATGCAAACCAACAGGTGTTGCAGTGATGGAAGCGGGCAAACGAACTGGTTCTGACTTAACTGTTTCTACCTGAAAACCTGAAAATTAGCAAATGAAAAATAAAAGCAGTTCACAGTGGTAGGGAAAAATATATTTTTATATATATTTTAAATTCTTTGAAAGCCAGACTCATAAAGCTGTGAATATGCTATCTTCTGGCAAATTAATTAATCTGCTATCAGAACCAGGCCAGCAAGCCTTCTTTCAGGGCATGGTGCCATGACACATTAATATGCTTTTTTATATCAATACCAGAAAGGGAAATTAGACCCTCGGGCTGCACAGAGATAAACTTGGACTGTTTTCAAGAATCTACAGTGTGAAGATTAAAATTAGTCACACACTCTAGAGAGTTATACAGTATGTTGTGCACCCTTGTCCCACAGCCCCATTCTGTGTTATGAATTGCATAAAACTGTGCAATTAGCAGCATCTCAGATTATTAGCAAAATGTGCTACTGACGATTTCTCAACAGTTTACATCTTATAAGAGGATGCCAAGATACAAGAATAAACACTAGCGCTTTTCAGACCGTGACTTTTCTGCAAAAGCCGTAAAAAAGCTCAGCTGTCTTTGCGTCTTTTTACATTGATGTTTTTTCCGCGATGGCATATTATTCTTGTCCCAGTCAAATTGCATTTTGGAGTTGCAGAAGCACGGCTCAGTGGGAACTTCACATACACAGTCAAACATGCACAAACACACAGTGTTGTGTTCCTCTAATGGCTCAGCTGATCCTGTAACACCCCTGTTACTACCTCCTCAGACGGTACAGAGGGGGATCACTTCATCCCCCCATTACACCTCAGATTGTAGGCGAAACTTCACAGGGATATAAATATTGCGCCTTGAGACGGCAGTCTGAATAAAGATAATAAATACAAGACTTACTTCCATGCCACACATGACATATAATCTTTTTCCACCAATTCTCTCAATATTAACACATTGCCACTTTGCTATTATGATACATAATTGACCTATTATTTAGTGGCCTTCAGCATGTGTAGATGTATCCTTTTATTTGAATTTTAACCAACCTTATCCTTTTTTTTTTTGTTATGTATGAAATGTTATCATCCTGATCCTGATACAACAGGGAAAATCTCAAGACTACGACTGTTAGTTGGGAATTTCAGAAAGGTCATTCATTGAGTTTTCACACTGGTTCATCATCTACTCCCTGTTAGAGACACCTTGTGGTGACACAATCACACTGGAGCTGCCAACAGTGTGTTTGAGTGAGTGAAGCAGCTGAATGGTCTTAAATGCTGTAAGTGGAGTTAATGTTCACCTACTCACCTGTGTAGTAGGCAATCCTGGAAATATCTGAAAAACAAACAAAGAAAAATAACGTTAGCCAGTTTGCCTAATAATGATCAGCTGATTAAAAAAAGAGGTCAGTGCAGAACCATAATGAAGTTAATGAAGTCACACAGCAGGTGTTCACAGTTCAGTGAGAATGTATAATAGCAGAGGGGATGTCAATATTTGTCAAATGAATAGCAATCAATCAATCAATACCGGGTTGACTTTTCAGCAGGGTATTGATTTATCTTTTTAAAATCAATATCTCATCGCTGCATTATTTACCCTATGACCAGGGTTAAAACGCTTACTGGTTAAAAGAGCAAACTGGGAGATGCTTTTGAACAGGTTCTTAATAAATGCTAACCAATGCAGTTTATTTGCAGTTTCAGCTCAATACTCAGAACCAGAGACAAAAAGAAATTTGATAGAACAGAATAACCTTTCAACCAAAAAGATTGCTAGAGAATCTTAATGCTAGCCTCAGAGGAAGGGAGCAAGTCACTATTCTTTATTATTACATGGCTGTGTTAAATACTTGATTCTGATTTGTTGATTTGACAATGTTATGTTGTTATAATATCAACGCACTGGAAGAAGTCAGGTTAATTTGACCGTGGTTCGCTTACAGTGAGAGAAAAAGAAAAGAGAGGATAACAACAAAGGAAAGAGGTTAATTGACGCTAAACGCAAGGGGGTGCCTGATAGCTTAGCGGTTATGTCGCACGGTCCATGTACAGAGGCTTTGGTGCTCAAAGCCGGTGGTCCAGGTTCGACTCCGACCCTCATGACATTCCCCACTTCTCAACCGGGTTTCCCACTCTATCCACTGTTCTCCTCCACAATAAAAGCATACAATCTCCAAAACAAAACCGTACACTATGACAGACAAATCTACGGAACTGAAGATGACATAACAACACACTCACTATAGATGATCCTTTAAATATTTTAAATCTGTGCATTTTGATCTTTCAAATACTTCTCAAAGTAAGCGTATTATGAGGCATGGTACAAGTATATATTCTATGTCATGATATAAACTTGTAGCGTGCAACATCAATTTAAGTGGAATTACGCTTTGTAATGTTCTTTGAGCACTAATTTAGAGAAAACACAAAGTTGTTGAGTTGTTGACTAATCTCTACATGAGCACTAAACACTCTTTGATCATGACTTGACTGGAGAGACATAGATCCTGCTCTTAATAGTGAGCTGCTCGGGCTGCATCGATACTGCAGCACGCAAATCACGACAGGAAGTCAAATGAAAACTCGACACCCAGTTAGAGCAGTGGAGGTACTGTGTGCAGCTGAGGTCAGGGGGATAAGTGTCTAAGTGCTCTAGACACCCTGATGCACACACATACACACACACACACACACACATACACGTGCGGGGTGAAATGACAGTAGGGGCTGTCAACAAAAATGATGTAATGGTTCGAACCAAAAAGGAAATACCAGAAAGGTGACTCATGGTGTGTGTTATCGACAGACCCTTTGTAATGTGAAACCAGGACCCTGCAGTCATATGTGTGAACAGTGATGGGGTTATAAGGAAGTAATACATCAATAAAGTAAGATTACTATAGATAATACCATTCAACTATGCACTGTTTTATCATTTTAGGTGAAACATTGTCAGTTACATAAGCATTTGAATTTTTGATGATCTGACAACTTCCATCATGTAAATGCGGCCCTGGAATTTCATCTCACCTCAATATGTCAGCATGGATCACCTTTCAATGATGAAATTATAAAAAAGTCACAATCAATGACTAATTCATATCATAAGTGGCTGTAATGGACCATGGTAAAAAGATCTGCAGCATCTTTTGTCTCTTCTACAGAAGATGAACTCTACACACACCATCTGTCCCACTTATGCTCCCTCTCACTGTCTCTCTTCCCCTGCCTCTCCTGTCAGAGTTTGATGTAAGTTAAGTGTTATGTAGCCTGAATATGCAGCCACACTGGCGGTGTTACAGTCTAGACTAGAAATGAGAGGAGACTGTGGCTGTTTTATGTCTGAGCAACAAGACTAGACAGGAGAAAATATTGATTTTTTTTGCAATTAATTAGTTTTAAAAAAATGTAGTTGTATTTCACCCATCAGCAAGCTAATATAAGACTTTAAGGATGGACTCATAAATTGTAGTTTATGTCACTACGTGTTAACAATAGCTTGCAAGATTCCTTTTTTTCTCCACTGACTATCCCACAGAGGTGCTAGTATGGTGCTAATTGCAAACCCGCCTGTTTAACTGTCTCCACTGCTCATATATCAAAGACACTTTTACACACACACACACACACACACACGCACACACGCGCACTTCCCTCTAGACTAGCAGACAGCCCAAAGCACCTGCTCCTCAAGCTGTCCTCCACAATGAGACAATTTATTCCCTAAGCAGATGAACTGTCGTCTACCCCACAAATTGTTTAGCAATTGTTTTAAAAGTGATTTTGTGTTGTCAAAGGTGAGTTTGTTGCGCAATGCCCTCTTAGTAACACCAACAATTTATTGTGCAGCGAGTTTGTGATCTAAATATATTACTGTGGAGGAGTGAAAGCAAAGAAAAGAGTAGCGTTCATCCAGCTAAAAATCCATCATTTAAGTTTGTTGGCTGAAAGTTAGACCAACGAAACAGATTTTTTTTAAAGAGTGACATTTGGATCTAGAATTTATTAAACACGGTTTTCCATTTCAATTTGCATGGCAGTTTTCTCTAATTCACATCAGTGTCATGAAGGAGGTGAATTCAAGACTGTGACTTTTGCTCAGCTGTTAGCGCCGTACACACTTCAAGTCCATGAACCAAAACAGAAACAAGATTAACTGCTGTAACTCAAACATTACAGACTGATAAATACTACACACACACACACACACACACACACACACACACACACACACACACACACACACACACACACACACACACACACACACACACACACACACACACACACACACACACACACACACACACACACACACACACACACACACACACACACACACACACACACACACACACACACACACACACACACACACACACACACACACACACACACACACACACACACACACACACACACACACACACACACACACACACACACACACACACACACACACACACACACACACACACACACACAGAGAGAGAAACAGTGATGCGCACACACACAGCACAGACTCCATGTCTGCTTGATGTGTATAATTACAAGTTAATCACAGGTTTTCTGGTCACAGTAATTAGATGGAACAATCAAGAAAGTCTGCTTTGTAATCAAATCTGAACTTCTGGTCTAAGGTCAGTCTGAAGGAGGTCAGAGTTTTTTTTATTTTATTTGACCATGCAATAGGGACTCAATAGAGAACGTGGTGTGATCATTCCGAGAGCAAATTCCCCTCAAGACAAACTCAGCAAAAAGCAAAATAATTGTTTTAACATCATAACTGGATGTTTGTTTTCATGATTTTAGTGTCAACTTTCCTAAACTATGTGAATTGTGTCTTAGGCTTGTGATGGAGAGATATTCTCTAGGAACACTTTTTTGCTTACAGTTTTTGTTGCTCTGCTAATACAGCTGATGAGGACTTCAAACATCTGATGTGTGGTGTTAAATAAAGATGTAAAAGTTGGAGAAGTTATGCAAAACTGAGTGCAGCTTAATGCAACGGCAAAAATTTAACTAGCTGATGAGAAAAGACATAGATGTTATTTTCATACAAAAAAAAAAAACAACCATCACTTTTCCATCAAGAATCAACTGAATAAATCCAATGAGCAGTCGGACGTTCAGCCTTGTTGCTCTTTGCCTAATGGTTGATCTTCACGCTGAGCAGGCACACGCCTGAATGTTTGGGTGTGGGAGTGTGTGACCCTCTGGACAATGGGCTGTTACTGGAGCGTGCAGGCTTACACAAGCCCTGAGGCACAAATCACACCTGCCCAGTCGCACTATACCTCAAGTGTATTGAATAACACACATACACACTTTACACACACCTTCAAATATATATATTCTGCAAGGGGGAGTTTTGAACACAGTTTGGACACAATTCAGGAAAGACTATTATTTTATCACATAAGATAATTCAATGTTTTGTATTGTCTCAATACTGCCACAGTAAGCTGTATAGATAATGTATTCAAACAGACGCACATGTTCTCATTACTCACATTCAGATAAACATCAAACGTTTTTTAAAACCTGTCACAATAACACTAAATAAAAAAATATGTTGCACACATTCACTCACAGATGATGAACATGGCGAAAAAATCCAACACCCATGCAACATAATAAGGTCATGTAAACGCATGACTGCTCATTCACACTTATCTGCAAAAGCACACACACTGCGACGTAGACATTCACTCAAGTGTGTTTAGTTCAGGTGCAGTGATACAGCTAACTGGCTAACTGGAGCGGCACGCATATTAATGTATCACCCTCAGACCAGATACACCATGTATAATTCATCCCAGCAGATTTAGGACGAATGAACTGGTGAGATAGTGTAGGCTCTAAAGTGATTTCATTAAATGATAGCGGGCTCTGTTTATTCAATTAATCATAAATATTTGGCTTATAGATATGTTACTGCAGTCCTAATGGTGAGTTTAAACATATTTTAACCACTAAAAAAACATGTTTTTTAATCAAAAGAACATCAAACGAAACACTAAATATGTAATTCTTCATTGACTTTTTATGAGAGCAAACTCTAGGGAACTGGTTCGCAAGGCTTAAAATGAATGCTCAACCCTGATTGGCTAATGAACACATCCTTACATGTTCTGCTCTATGCTTGTAAAGGAAGGAGTCGGTGAAGCTATTTCCGTTTCCAAATGAAGAGTCTTGGAAGAATAAAGATAAATGTAAGGCTCTCTCTGATAGGTTAAAAGTATTTGACTGGAGTTCAGGACTTTAAAAGCCCTTACATGTTTATCACGTCCTTAAATATTCAAACAGTAAACACAGAATCAATCATCAGATCTGAACGGTTTGAGGCTAAATTCAATTGCACAATGTAACAGCAGGTAATGTGCTGAATATGTTTCTATATTGATGTGAGTGTGTGTGTGTGTGTGTGTGTGTAGGAAGGAGTTTATGTTGGCTATGCTTCTTGTTTAGCATTTTCCATCAATTATGAACAGAGAGCGAAATATTAAATCATACTGAAATATAGATGATGCAACCTAGAAACAAAACGCCGCAGGGGGATTGTTCCTTCATGCCTAAATTAACAACACTCACACACACTTCAACACACACCCACACACCAAGCAAAATAGAAATACACACATACAGCTACCTACGTGCAGAGCCACTTGGGCACACTCTAGGGTTCAGGCTTTTTTCATCAAACACAGCCCACAAACCTGACACAACTCTCACATACCGCCTCACACACACACACTCACACACACTAACCGTAACCCCCTTGACTGAACTGCTCACTTCCATTTGAACCTCCAACTATAAAACTCCTACATTTCCTTTTTCCACACACATAATCACTTCAGTAGTCGTGCAACCCTGAGGCTGCAGGTAGCTCTAAGTTTAACTTCAGAATGAAAGGCTGTTTCATTCACTTAACTGGTGGAATGGTCGACAACAACTTGAGAAAGCACCTTCAAATATCTAATTCTCTTGCCCAAAAGTTAAAAATCCATAAATGTTTTAAATCATCACAGGGTTTGAATCCAGAATAAATGTTGGTATATCTGCTAAAGAAATTCTTCAGTATGACTAAGTTAAAAAAACATAGTTTCATATAATGTTTAATTAACTGGTGGAGGACTTAACTGGTTTTCAGTTTCATGTAGTCGTGTTTATTTTGCAGTTTTGCAACCGATTTCTTCCTCCAGTTCTTGATATCATTACATTTACAAGTAACGCAATTATTAAACAATCATATTTATTTTGTATTTTTTATTATATCAATACATTTTTTTACTACTGCACCTTCTATTTAAGATCACCGTCCAGTCCCACAAAATGCACACATCATCAGTATTTTCTTATGACAGTTATGGCAGCACATTAAGCATTTTTAGATATCACAGAAAGAAATCACAAATGTGGTTTATGCTCATTTATAAATAATACTTAAAACATGCATAAATATATATGCAAACTTAGCATGGTAACTTTCCACATATACACACATCCACCACTGTGAAAGGAAACTCTTACCATGGTATAGTCCTTCCATTTAAAGTCCAAAAGAGTATAGTATAGAGAGAAGAGAAGAGAAGAGAAGAGAAGAGAAGAGAGTAATCCTCGCTGACAAACAGCTTAATTGGGGAAAAGCCAAAATCCCGGGCTTCTGTGGTTTTTGGACTAGCGTTTAGATGCTAGCCAGCTAACTCATTAATGATGGCTAATGTCGGATTAAGCTTACAGCCCAGCTTCATCCTCCTCCTCCCACTACTACTACAACAACTACCGCTATACTATACTGACACACAAATACACAGCAGCACGAGTGGGAGTAGAGAAGGGGAGGGAAAGGGGCAGAAGAGCAGTAGGCGGTCTATGACTGTGATAAGGGGGGAGGGACTCGTGTAAGAGAGAAGAGGAAGGAATACGAGGCAGGGGGCAGGGAAGGGGGGGGGGGGGGGGTCTTTGTCTCCCAGGGGAGGGATGGAGGGGGAGAGATGAAGCCAGATGTACAGAAGCCAGAGGGAGAACAAGTCAGGATGTAAAGACAAGAGAGCAGGCATGATGAAACGATGAACCAACTTCATGAAAAGAAAAAGAACTGTGATGAAATGGAAAAGAGAAAAGAGTACAGAGTGAATCATGTGGGGCAAAATACAGAGCTGGTGCATGAGGGAGAGGAGTATGCCTATGGGTTATGTAAACATTGTGTGTGAGAGCTGTGTTGCCTTTGGCTATCCAGCCTGTCTGACATGAATGCACCCCTGAGGAGCAGCTCAATTAGTCATAATGCAATACTCTTGAATCAACAAATCATCCATCTTTAGGAAACAAAAAAAAATGACATAAATAGAGAGACAAAGAGAATAATAGACAAAAGTTATATTGACTTTGTCAGGGGTGCATATATAATCAATTTAAACTGTAATCAAATCTCATGCAAGGATACAAAGAAATGAAGCTCCTGCTAAATTCTAATATTTAGAGGCAGAAGTGTTTACTAACCAATTGGCATAACCTGAAAATTAATTAAAAAAATACATGATTTCTGGTAAACACTCAACATAAACTGTTGTGATAACTGAAATATGATGTTACATTTGTGCAAATCTTTCAAACAGCATACTTCAGGAACTGATTCAGTCCACATGGGTGAACAATTTTACATATTCATCAATGAATTTCAAATAAGTCGTCCTTGGGAACATGGGCAGGTTGGTGGGGAGGGCTACACCAACCCTCACAGCTGTGTAAAACTTGGACGTCAGCTTTTACACCAATGATCACAGATTTCCAGCTTTGTTTGAAGAATGTAATGCAGTTCAATTTCATTTGGTGCACGCTCAGGAAAATACAGTGCCTCTGAAACTGTAAGCCCAAATCATAGCCACTGTCATATCTCAGGTGTGTTTGGAGTTTTCAATCATTAAACTTGTTTCAGACTAATTAAATGGCTTTTGAATATGGGAGACAAAATCAAATGCTGGTTTATATCATCAGTTTTTAAAGACACTTCTATGTGTAGCATTTTTGTCTTGAATGACAAGAGTCAGAGGACACGGAAGAAGTCAGCATTTTAGAGCATGAATGATCGAAAGGCTGAAATCTGTTGTCGCACTGTCCCATTTACTGTTAATGCCCGCAGATACCAGCCATAAAATGTGCTCAAAGTACCATTTAATCCCTTTGCGGACTCTCGGAATATTATATTCAGTATGTTACACTAAATTTGCCAGGAGACACTCGACACAAAGTCGATGTAATGAGCCAGGACAGAGTCACGGTCTCTCTCCAACACGAGCAAGCAAACAGGCCGACAGACAAGACGAGAGTCGCTCAAGAGTAAAGCAGATTAATGGGCCACTGGATTAGTAGGCCAAGATGACACACAAACACACACACACACACACACACACACACACACACAACACCGCTGGTATACTCTGACTCTCATTCAGGAGGTGGATCTAAACTCCATCCCTCTGAATCCCTCCCTCCTGTGTAAATTAAACTCATAAGTTGCTGTGTTAACATCGCCCTCTAGTGCCAAAGCATTTTCAAGTGATGTTATCATGTCAGGCTGAAGTCAATGCATGGTTTTTCTTTCAGTAAATTAGCCACTGGGTTTGCTGAGAGGGTTAATTGTGACTCTGTGCTTAACCTGATTTCTTTTTTGTTATCATAAAGTACCAAAACTTTTTATTGTCCCTTTGACTGGGAGACAAACCAGATAATGTTACAAAAAAAATCTACAAATACCAACACATTTGCTGTTTTAACAGTCAGTATAAGTTTGGTTTGGCATCAAATCTGTGGTACTGGAACCTGTTTAAATGCATTAATTATCCGAACAGCAAGAGTTTTAAAACAGAAAAACACACTTTGCCAGACAATTACAGAGAGTCAGGCAGAGACCCTCTTCAATGACCCTTTGTTACTAGAGTGTGTCTGCTGGTGGTGACTAATTACACAGACAGACACATATACGTCTACACAAAGGCAGACAGACACTGTTGCTTTATACCCACATTTGACCTCAGCAGCAATGGTTTAAAGTTGCAAACGTGTGTGTGTGTGTGTATGATGCCATACCCCCGGCTCGTAACCAGGTGTTTCACTGCTGATCTGTGTGTGCGCTTCCATGTGATCTATGATGACTGGCTGTTTTTGTCTGTGCATGAATCAAGAGAAGAGATGAGGTCATATTATTTGACAAGAAGACACTGATGTCAGTCTCGATCTCATTCTCTCTCGCCAAGTATTCCTGGCTTGTGAAACTTTTATACTTCACGACCAGTTCTAACCAGAATCAAGTCAATCTACACACAACATGGAATTAATTTATCTCTTTTCATTGTCGTCAAAGAATCGCATACGCAGGGTTTCTGGCCTAATGTCAGTTTAATGTTGAAGTTATTAAACTCAACTCAATGTCAGAGTATCAATTATATGGGATAAATTAGTACACAATGAAAACTTTAAGCAATGACAATAGTAACATGGCAAAATCAATCCTACTGCATCACTGTAAAATGACAATTTAGGGGGCGAACAAAATACATTAAAAGGTGCACTAAGGAGTTTTGGGACAGTAATGTACAAGTTTGATAAATTTACAGATTTTGTGGTTTATGTTCATAATTCTTTACACAAACTTTCCTCAGAGGAAAATTTGGTCCCTGTAACACTGTTTGAAGATAAAATGTCACGCGAGAAGCTGTGGTGGAGGGCCCGCAGCAGTAAAACTGTAACTCTCCTGGTAGCTTTTTAGCTCCAAACATTGTTCCAGGGACCCATTTTGCCTTTGAATATAGTTTGTGTATTTTGTTCAGAAAATATAGAATTGTTTCACTTCTCCAACTTTCAAATTTCACTACCAATTCTACATAGTGCACCTTTGATAAGTATGTTTCAACCATTGCTTGTGGACTTTATGTTTGATATTCAGACACGAGTTTCCAGAGCGTGTTCTCCAAATTTGATAAAGAATTAAGATACATATATTTCTTAAAATGTTAAACTGATCTATTAACACATACACATCAATGTTTGTATTGCTGAACAAAGTGCATTTGGTGTCTGTTCTGAGATATAATAAATGGCAGACAGATGAACAAATTGACGAGAAAATGAGAGGCCTACTTCTAAGGGTGCCTTTGAAGCTAACTAGGGCCCGACCGATATGGTACTTTTGGGGCCGATATCGATATTGTGGAGGGAAAAAAAATCTAATACCAATATATCAGCCTTTCTTAGATCTGTTCAATCTGTAGCGATAAATAGGTATAGATATACACATTTATCAGTTGATTGCTCAAATGCGGATCAAACACTGCGGATCACACAATGAGCACGAGATCGTCACTCAACTGGAAAGTAACTGCACATTTACGTCTATCACCGCTTGACACTGTGGAGAGTGATAATGCTTGTTGTAAACTCTGCTGGTGGAAGAGAACTGCTAGTGTAATATAAAGATACTCAAATGAAATGCTATTTGACTGGTGAATAAATCGGTAAAATTAGCCGATACGATCATCACTTGATAAGCTAATATAGGCTGATATTATCGGCTGGCTCATTAATCAGTCAGGATGTACAGCGTACTGTAAAAAAATCAGTGATGTGTACCATGTGATGGTACATTTTCTAAATCAGGTACCCGAATGTGTTTTCACACATCTTGCGACTCCTTTTGACGTCACGTTACAGCCTAACAATTACTTCTTTCTCTCTATTTCTCTGACTCACTACAATGTAATTTCACTGACTGTCTGCTCCGATACACACACACACACACAGGAAGACGAGGGGATACTTATTTACAGTATCTGAGGTTGTAATTGTTCTTCTCTAGTCTGCAGTTCAGTCATACACTTTGAGAGATCAGAGGGAACAAGAAAGTGGCCATTGGTTCTTCATAGGATCATTTTGGTTGTGTTGAGGAGTCAGCAGACTTACACGCAAACACACACACAATACATACATATACACAAGTGGGAATCACTATGTTCCACTTCCATTCATCACTGGCTGACACGTTGCACCAGTGACCTACATGACCGAAGGTAGCTCTGTGTAAGTGTGTAGGGGGTGTGTGCACGAGTGTGTGTCCTTGTGTGCATGCCCCAAGGAGGAACAAGTCATTAACTATGATGTCATTTCCTGCCATTGTAGCAAATTTCAGTGCACACAGTAAGAGTGCTTGACTTACACAGCAGAACATCTTTACTAAAGCAAGTCTGTCAGATACAGCTATGAAACAGGATTATTTATTGCCATCAATTCAATTCACAAGTCTTTGGCAAGTCTGTGTCTGACACTCAATGTCATTCTTTCTGCTAATCTAAGAACCGAAACCTTATCAGTGTTGTCTTTTTGCCCAAATCTTTCATCTTTATTCCTCACAATGTGGAACACATTTTTAACAAATAAGTCTAGCCAGTATCCTGATCTATCCTGATAGTGCAAATCTACGCTGGATTGGTTACATAGGTGCAAGTAGTTCTGCTTAATCAGGCTATATCAGACCTGATCCTGAATCAGATTTCTGTATTCCTCCTTAGGAAGCCTTTATTTTTATGATCAATTATTACAGAGGCCAACAGTAATGTACAAATGGCAGTTAAAAATACAACATAATACTGCATATTAAATGTAAATGAGGGTAAATGGTTTTAATTTCCAGCTTTACATTTAACAAAGTTATCCCTACAGAGTGAGTTATCTGAGTTAACAGTTCAAAAGACCCAAAGCTGTCTCACATTTTGAATTTTGCTCTTTTTGCACACCACTATTTTCCTCAAAGCAATGCATGAGCATCAGCATGACAAAAAAAAAATCATACTTAACAAAATCTGTGCTGTATTCAAATGATCCAAAAAAACGTATTTGATATTTGGAAGTAGAGAAAGAGATGAAAAAAAGAGGGCAAAATCCGACAACAAACAGCATAATGGCAACACTACCTGAGCCTGAAGGCTTATCTGATGCTTTCAGCTTGTTACGTGGAGTCACCTTAGCTTTAGAACCAAACGCTACACTATAAGACCCCTCTACTCCCCCCAAATGTGACAGACTCATTGCTTGAAAGTACGTTAAATAGATAAAAAGGAAAGGCCCTTTAGAATAACTGAGGTTTTATAACTGAAGTATGAACAGGAGGTCCACTATTTCTTTGACATTTCATAACATATCATATCATATATATCATCCAGCACAATCATTATTTATAGTTGCACTCTGGTTGAAACAACAAATACACACAGCCAGGTGTCCACCTTCTGTGTTTGTCTTATTATAAAGTTCTTCTTCAGTGAGCAAACACCCAAACACACATATTCCTAAACCAAGTTATGTACTCACATACAATGAGTACAAAGATATTTAAAACTGACAAAATCAAGACAATGTTTACTCATCTGGGGCAAACACAGTCTTTATCACAGTAAAGCAACAACAAGTAGCCTACATACTGTACACACACACACAAGCACACACGGGCATGCCAAACTACACACAAACACTGAGAGAGGTCTCAGTAGTGTTTCTGCTGCTTGGAGGAAGAGGGCGTTTTCCTTCCAGCTCCTGGGGGACACAGCATGCTTAAGGATGTACAGTAACTTACTTTGTGAGAGTGTGTGTGCTGGTTTCTGTGTGTGTTTGTGTGTACTGGGGGGATGTGTGTGGAGGGGGCTGCTTCCTGAATGCAGCAAATCCAGCAGCAATGGGAATGGACCTTCATTCATACTACAAAAAACACACACACACACACACACACACACACACACACACACACACACACACACACACACACACACACACACACACACACACACACACACACACACACACACACACACACACACACACACACACACACACACACACACACACACACACACACACACACACACACACACACACACACACACACACACACACACACACACACACACACACACACACACACACACACACACACACACACACACACACACACACACACACACACACACACACACACACACACACACACACACACACACACACACACACACACACACACACACACACACACACACACACACACACACACACACACACACACACACACACACACACACACACACACACACACACACACACACACACACACACACACACACACACACAGTCCTTTTCCGTCACAGCTGAAACGACATGCAGAGGAAGAAGTCCCACGGAGGATAGAAGCTGAATTTATAGAATCACCACACACACAAGCCATTAGACAAAAACACACACATTATCATGTAGACACACCATTAGTCATCCTTCCAAATTACACTACAGGTGCAAATCAAAGACCACCACCACATTCCCTGTCTGTCTTTATCCATCCTTCTCTTTCTGTCTCTCCCCCTATCCCACTTTCTTTGCTCTTCAGTCGCAGCAGATGACAGAAAACCAATGAGTCTGGTTCTGCTTCAGGTCAAAACCAGTCAGTGTTACCAAGGTTAAGTTTGGTACAGATAAAATAACAAAGATTACCATATAAGCCAATTCAACTATTAAACGTTATCACCCACACTAGTTGGCAGTGGCACTAGAAATGGTCGGTGAAGCTAATTATTAATATTTTTATCAATTCATACCTACAATGCCAGTCAAATGTCATATTTAGCTGCCCTCCTGTTGCTCGGTTAAAGGTTACTGCTGTACTGACATAATGCTGCTCAACTACCTGGATATGAACCTGCACAGTGGACGGATGACACCTGGTAGTCTGGATCAGTTTGGCAGTATCCACTAGCTGCCACACAAACAATTTGAAAGTGATGGGGGCATTTTCTATGGTCATTTCCAGTTCAAAATAAAAAGACTATGTCATGTTTAATGCTGCTCAGCGTCTAATATGTACTGATATCTCGAGACAGTTTCCACCTCGGTGAGATATATTGTCACGTTTTAATATCGGCAGATCACATCTTGTTACACCCCTAGTAACCAGCATAGTCATGTCATTAACCTGCAAGGGGGGCTGAAGGATGGTGGTGCTAGCACTGCTAAAGTAAACCACACTCTGCAAACCAATTTGATATATTTTACACAAAGACGTTGAGATACCGTGTTCAGCCATGTTGAATAAATTAACAAACTTTTTACTGTTTTTTAAATGTTTTCTTAACCTTAGAGTAGTCGACAAGTCTGAATATATATTTCCATTGAATCAACATTGAAATGAGTCACCTAAGAAGACAAGAACATTGAAGCAGTGAAGTAGCCTAAAACAAATGCCACCATATTTGCTTTAAAAACGGAAAGACAAATGTCCTCATTGAGTGTCATGAATTTCTCATGACACAAACATTATAACACAAAAACTCCTGTTCACTACCTCTACATACCTCAACACACACACACTATGTGACTGCAGTTATTGCTATAACTAGTTGAAGTCATTGTGAGTCATACCCACATACTGCAATCTACTAACACTAGACTGCTGGCTTTGTTACCCTCTTTTCTTTCCCTTCAGTTTTTCCATTTCTGTCTCTCTATAAAAGAACAGACGTGAGTAGAATGAAAAGTAGCTGACAACAAAGAATAGAAATAGAAGTTTAATAAATGGACCACAACCTAGCACACCCTTGTGGGAAAGAACGGGAGAAAACTCGAGATGAGCAGCAGAGTTCTTTGCACTTTAATGGATGGCTGCTGTAAGATCTCTGAGTGTAGTCAAGTGTTTCTATAAATACAGGCCTCCTGCACTGCTCTGCAATTTACACACACACACACACACACACGCACACGCACACGCAGAAACTGAAGCACACACACACACCACTGCCACGCCTGTATTAGCCTGCTGTAGAGTAGCCACAGGAAGAGTTGTCAAAGACAGCAGGGGAGCATGAAGTGCTGAATTTTTGGGGAATTGTCATTCACACATTGTTAGTATCGAATGCATGCTAACTCAAATTCGTACAACAATGTTTGGTCTAGGGGGATGGGTTGTCAGGGTGGAGTTTGTAGGAGATGGAAGAGTCGTCGTCATCAATGATGGTGACCTTTTCATGGTTAACATCACTACAACATGTATAGGGACTTTGCAACAAGTCACACAAAACAGTGTAAAACAAAGTACAGGTATCTGAGGTGAGCAGTGGACATTTTTTTTTTAAATGTGAAACTCCACTCAACGTGAACAACTTTGCTAATAGTAAATGTTCCAGGCTATTAACTGCAGCGTTCTCACATCAGCCGACACTGACTTTGTTCAGACTTTTTACTAGGGGGATGGCAAAGGGTCTGCATACAGTTAATGTGAATGGATTTGGCCATTTATGTTTACACATGCATCCTAACCGGTCAGTAAATATGTTTACATGCACAGTTAAGTGTAGCCACGGTTATAGATCATATTTGACTACTGTCCTTGTACCAGAAAACATGGACAAGGAGAGAAATCATTTATTGACAAAAGTTTGTCCAACTTAGCTATAGTAGGTGGGGCTATACCCTCTTCCAGCTATTACTATCTTCTTCTAGTTGAAATATTGTGTCATCATATACCAAACAAGTTAGCAAGTGGCAAGGTTGTGTTTTCCTTCCATAAAACATTTGAATTTCTTCAGCTGACACAACATAACCTGGGTCTCCTCCTTCTCCCTCTAGCTTTGCCATTTTGACACCTTCGTCTGGTTTTCTTCCTGGCTTTCTTCTTCGCATTTATGCTGTTCAAATTCTGGGTCAAAGCCCGGCCGCAGGAACTTTGGCCTGCTTTGGGCTGATTGAGGTGCATACATGAAAGAGTAACTCTACTCCCAACTGTGTTATCTTGGTTTGTGAGTCCAACTTAGAGAAATCTGATTTAGAACAATTTCAGTTTCATGGTTTGTATTTTGAGTATGTGATGTGTTTTAAAAAGCCATATTTTAGTCAGACTAACACTATATCTTTTAAACATCATGTAAACGTGCTGATTGTCAGGAAATGCTCACTTGGGATGAATCCACCAGAGAGCGTTTTGAGGAACAAAGGACTTAAGCGTACTACTGTATCTAACTAACTCCATCCAACTTCTTTTCTCTGCAATTCTTGTTTAACTTTCCCAATCAGTTTTAGTTAGTGCAAGACTTTGTTCGTCTTTGTTCATTGGACTACTGTCCTTGGCAAAGTGTGTGTAAGGAGGCAGTTATGTTGATAGACTATATCTGATGATACAATTGCCTGGATTAAATACAGGTATGCAACAACCGTAGATAGGAGAAGATTCTCTTTTTGGTTTAGAGCATTTGAGTCTGCTGTTGTAATATAAAGACACATAAAGAATGGTAGTATGTTCTGTGAAGTTAATCTCAAATCAATAGCATTCAGACTTGCAATTGGATGACTTTTGGGTGTTTTGTTTAGCAGCTATGAATTTAAATTACCTCCATCAATCAATGAATAACTCCGACTTGACAACAAACATCATATTTGTATGGCACCATACCAAGCGCTTACCTACGCAGGTTGCATCAATAAACTACACCACGACCTCTCAGAAACGCTGCAGAAATAAGCTTGCATAACATCGCTCCAATTAATATACTCTGAAGCCTCAGTGGCCTCAGGATGCTGCAGTTCATTAGCATTTTCTTACATGTGGAATATGAAACAAGTCAGGCTCCAGCGACCTTTAACCACTGGGGAAATTCCACTTGGATCTAGGGACAATATACTTTTGAGTGTCTTGCAAAGCCCTTATAACCAATTTGTTGGATGGGAAATTAAAACATTGCTTTTTAGGGAACTTTGCTTCAACATGAAACCTTTGAGTTTACATGGAGCAATGATGGGACATGTCTCTGAGTTAATTCATCGTTTACTCCACATTTAGTGTGTGATGTGAAAGAGGTCACAAGTTGTTAGAGAGCTTGATAATAGCTTAATCATCCTGAAGCCCAAAGTTATTCAACTTACAATATGTTAAAACTAAGATAAGCAACAAATCATTGCAGATGATAGAAATATGTAATTTTTTGGCTTTTATCTTAATTTAACTCATGTGACTGACTTATTGACAAAGGTGTTGAGGAAACAGCTGTAATTTGCAATTAACATGGCATAACTACATATCTGATATATCTTATCTACTCTATTAGCAAACTGATGAAAGCTAAAACGAGAATAATTGTAAGAAGATCATTCATATCACACACTTAGCACAATTATGTTTCCATAAGCATACTACTGCACACTGTATGCCCCTGCACTACACAGATACTGTTTGAGACACTTTACTTTATTGTTATATATATATATTCTATACATACATATATATACTGTACATATATTCTAGTTTTATTTAAACTTTTGGTTCTTAATTGCACTGTACGTTGTTACTCTTTTTACTCTTATCTTCTATACTATTTTTTATTTTTGCATTGTTAAGGAGAGCTTGGAACACAAACATTTCATTGCCAGCTATGACTGCTTTGCCTGTTATGTTGTGCATTTGACTAATAAAGATAACTTGAACTTGAATCACCCTAAATGACTAAAGACTGTAAGCTTTGTAAAACTCCTTCCAACTCTGAAATATAAACAACTGATCCATAAAGTTAGAAGGAGACAGTTCAGTAACTTCAAATGGTTCTGTTTCCAAACCAAAGTGACCATATAAGCTTAAATCCACCATAAATGTAAATATACTTGAGATACTTGTGGAGTTAAATCAAGGTTATTGCGGTGAACTTATTTTACGTAGGCTACTTTACAGTGAACGTACTCACTCCATGTGACTGTGGCGACGAGTTTGGCTGCTCACTTTCTTATGTCCAACAGCTTTAAAAGTTCCCAAAGAAAAAACTAGGCCTGCCTCATAGTTATCGTGCTGTCAATAACTAACTTATCGGCTTTTTCCAATGATATCCAAGTGAAAAGACGTGTCAGTGGTTCAAACCCCATGGGTAAGGAAAGAGCTAACACCAAACGTTACAAAGTAACCAACCGCATCCCACACTTTAGTTTAGCTCTTGAAATAACATCACTCACTTTGACTTGTCCAAGGGATGTCCGAGGGATTTGTGTGGACTTTACCGGTGGCAGACGCTGTGAAAGTTGGTGGATAGTCCGTTATTTTAGTTGAAGAGCTAAGAGCAGGTCCAGTTTGTGTTTTTTTCGCTCCTGCCTGTCGCCCCCTCGCTCCCTTCGTCTCCTCGGCTTGTTCCTACTTCCCCTCTCCACATCCAGCATTCCAATATGGCTGCTGCAGGGAGCGAGGGAGAGAGAGAGGGAGAGAGAGAGAGAGAGAGAGAGAGAGAGAGAGAGAGCGAGAGCGAGAGCGACGTACTCCCTCTGAGGAAAGCCTCGCCTCAGGCTCAGCATACAGCAACCCATGAATGAATGAATAAAAGAATGAATGAATATAAAGCAACTTTATATGTTATTATTATTTTGCATTATAGTCAGAGATTTAGTACCCGTCATAATAGAAGTTTACTACTAATTTTATTTGATCATAATTAGAAAAACACCTGGAGTTTTAACTGTTTATGAAGCAGACTAAATACTCATGAATCTCGCTATATGACCAACAAAAGCAAAAAAAAAAGACCATCAAGAACAATATTTGTTAATTCTGTATAGCCTACTTATTATTAATGCCAGAAACAGGTGCAGCAGGTATAGGGGTCAGATATTGATTGTGAGTGGTACATTTTAGAGTAAGAAGAAAGCAGGATGAGAGTTTTTGTTAAAATAAATATATATATAAAACATAAACTAACACATGTAAAAGACAATATTAGCACAGAATTTGTCCTAGGGGGCGCCCAAATCAATGAAAACAGAAATTTCCTCACAGGAGCTTTAAGTTCAATCAGCTATATGGTAACATAGGAATATATATTTTATACACAAGTACAAAAAAAGGAGAGCATGTAAGTATAAAAAGGCATTGATGAAAAGAAAGAACATTTACTATGCATTATCAGGGTACAGGGAGAAAGTTTGGTGCTCTATTATTTAAGACTTAAGGAGAAATGTATTTCAATGGAAAATGATCCCTTGTCAAATTATGCACCCAGTACAGAATCACTTTAAAAACATGCTACTCAATGCATTTTTAATGTAAGGAAACATGAAGCATGCTTTGATACTATAGCTTCTGTGAGGAACTATCAGACCACACCCCTGTGGTCAAAGTAGAATGTTATCTCTTTGTTAAATTTGTCCTGTGGATGTGAGTGTTTTTTGATGGACAATCGGTTCTGCAGTCAAACATATCATAAAAATCTTGGAAAACAAAGTCTGCTTTGCCAGTGTACTGTACCTCACTTTGTCTAAGACCTTCACCCAGCAGTGTTTTCAGCCATAAAAGATAATAATTTAGAAATGATCAATCGTTTCTCCAATGATCTTTTCTACTTTAATAGATCATAAGTAGACACCCGTATTAAGTTTGGTCTGTTTCATAATCAGCTATAAACTCATCCCAGGAGCTTTAAGTCTACATCTTTTATTGATTTTTTTTATTTTATTTACTTTTCAATGCAAGAATTTAAATTAGAAGGGACATTTTTAACTTTGACATAATATAGAGATTGGTTTATGATCTAATTCTGTGGTAGGCTATATTGTAGGCCTACATCTGTCCACTGACAGACCAACAGATTTCATGATAAAATCCTGTCTGGCAAAAGATCTGTGGTTTAAATTCGAATATACAATTAGATCAATTAAATTAATTATAATTAACATTTAAATTTACACATGTAAACCCTTTTTTACTGCCCATTTTTACTCCCTTCTATGGAGTAGTTAGTAGCCGACGATCGCAGTTATGTGCGTCTCCTCTCTGCAAAGAAAGGTCCAAAGACGACATCTGGTGGTCGGTGCTTGTTATTGCAGTATAATTGTGTAAACATAATGTTCATTGTGCATGCCATTCCTCATAATTTGTAACAAAGGCCGTTTTTACATTTGTGCTGATAATTCTGCTTCTTTAAGGAAATGGTTGGTAGTTTTAATGAGACACTTCCTCGGTAAATTGATATCATTAGTTTAGTAAAACAATATTTTAGAACACCGCTGTCGCATAGACTACAACTCATGGATGACATTGACAGCATCTTGCAGCTTTCTTCTTGAGAGACCCTTCGATCTCAGAATTGCGAGGGAACTCAAAAGTATTAAGGATATCCTAAAGTATTGCAAGGGAATGCAAAATGATCTTATTGTATAGTAACGAAGAAATATTGCGATTGAACACAACAATATTGCGAGGGAACGAAAAACATATTGCTAGGTGATGTAGACTAGAAGTTGGCTATTGCATATCTGGTTAGATTAAGTTAGATTTTAAAATGATTATGTTTAATAATGAAGTCGCCTGCAGTCATTTGGTGATCAGTCTGATCAGTTATTAGGCTACATTATGATTATTTTTTTTATTAATTAATTTGTTAAATACAGCAGTACACTAAACATGCAGTAGATGGCGTCACGATACTCTGTAGGTGTCTTCCTCAGCCTATGCAGGGGGAAACGGTTTTATTTTGAAAGTGACATACAGGAAAACCTATCGATTGCGGGGTTTGATGTTTTGACCACATGTGTTTGACAGAGCACAGGTTAACCTGTGTGTGCGCGTTCGTGCGTGTGCGCATGCGTGCGTGTGTGTCAGTAACTGTTGAACCACAGCTAACTTTGTGGAGGTGTTGAAGTCACTGCTCAGACTGCTGGATCATTTTCACGGTTTAACAGATTCATACGAGGAAACCTGAGCAAAATAACGCTTCTTCTGTGTGAATGTAACGTGTGCCAGAGGAAATGGTCGAAAAAATCTAAGGTCAGCCACCATTTTTAAGTTTCTGTGTCAGTTATCTGCCTAGACTGAAAGTTAGTGTCTCACACTTCAAGTCATTTAACCATAATGTCAGCTGATGGACGAAACCTAACTTTAAAACTGTACAACAATACAAATCTACCCGTATGTTACCCTAACTTAACTGCTACAATTTAATTATGTTTCACTAAACGATGTTATAGAGGGATGTGTCCTCCTCTGTAACTGTAATGAAAGTCAGACTATGTGGCGTGAGCATTGACCTCATGTAAAACGCCCAATAAAGTACAGAGTGTTACAAACTGAGAAACCAAGTTCCAAGAAAGTAATAATCATTTTAAGGGCAGTCTTTAATGTGTGCTGCTTTATTTTTACGCCTGTAGTTTTCATCTTTTTTATTTGGCTTGATAAGGTCATGAATGATGAACTGTAGTTTGTTCAATGTCTGGGACATGAAGGCTATTAAAGCTAAACTTTCAACTTCAGTCTCAGCTGTAATTCTTTCACCACTGACTGTTTTTATTTAGTGTTATCTTTTTCTCTACTCTTGTGTTATCTCTAGCAATGGACATGAACTTTTTAGAGTGATTCTGCTCGTCTCTTAGTTATTGTTAATATTGTTAAATGTTTAGTGTATGTTGCTTACGTGCTCTAAAGAGACTGTGCAACCTGTTTGTTTATGTCACATGGTTATAAAACTATGGTGGACAATGGTTAAAGACACATACTCGTACACTCCAAATTAAGGGTTTGTCAGGAAATAAATTACTTAAGTGTGTTTGTGGGTTTCCATTACACTGCAGGGAAGTTAGTCAGAGGCCGGAATGTATGAAGGTAGATGTGTTGCAAAATAGGAGAACTTGTAGAATGTGATGTGAGAACCTGAAGGAAAAAAAGTGAACTTGTATGTAAAAATGTTTACTTGTATAAAAAATCAACTACTTTTCTCTCGTGAATCTGCGCTGCTTGAGTTTTGCAACACATTTTGTGAGACGTCTGTAGCAAAACAAATTTGTACTTGTAGAAATGCCCCCCAAGCTCTCCTATTTTGCAACATATCTACCTTCATAGTAATGACCTGCAGACTGTGAGAAAAGAAAGTAACCAAGCGTCTCAATGAAAGAAAAGAAGAGAATAGGTAAAATAGAGAGGAGAGACAAAAGGAAGCAAATAATGAATGGAATGGGAGACGTAGGTGGATAAAAGAAGGAAAACAAGGATCAGGGTTAGAGAAAAGAGAGACATGAAAGAAGAGAGGGGTTAAAAAAAAGGCATGCCTTCATGTAGTGCAGTTCCTGGGTTTGCCTTTGGCTGCAACCTAATACAAGTCAGATGTTCATTCTTGGTTCTGCTCTACCAAGATAGCTAGATAGAAAGGTTGGGGATTGATAGGTTGGTTTATTGATTGTTAAGGGTATGTATTCCCAGGGGGGTTACTTTTGTCTTAGTGTCGGGGACTGAGGAGTGGTTCAGTTTAAAAACAAATCAACTTTTTAGTTTGTAAAAAAAAAACCACGTCATGTGTATGTCCACATAGTTTGTTGAGGAAGAGGGATGTAGATTTGGATTCAAAAGTGGGGAATACATATCTGATTGTTCTATTTTAACCTTTGCATTGTTGATGCATTTGAGATACTGAAGTTTACCTTAATATCCAGAACAAAAACCTGTTTTTGATATTGTACTTCCATGTTGACTTAAAAGATCCCCATGATGACCAATTGGCACATATTCTGAAATACTCTGTGCTGAGTATTCTGCAGGTATCTTCTTATAGACTGCATAAAAGCCTGCTACCTCCACTGAAACCCAAGGGGAAACGTATTCTAAGCAGTCATCTCTGTACTCTCTGTAGCATGCTATGTTCAATGCTTTGAGCACATAATGAAGGCATCCAGGATGAGTATATCAACGATATTACCAACTCATTATTTTATCCAAACTTTTGTGGCTGAACAGTAAGTAATATAAACTTAAATGAGAAAAAAGCCTTAGGAAGAGGCTTCAACTTGTGGAGGCTAGAGTCCTTGTAGCTGTCCTGGTTTGATTCCTGTCTCTTTCCACTGTCCTAACCACGTGAAGGCAAAAATGGGCCAAAAAAGTATCTTTAAAAAGATCTGGTTTAAATGTGGCTTGTTTGGATCACAAGTGTTGTTATCAATGAAGGGACACCTAAACTCAGGTTTATAAGTTTAAGATGTGTTTACACACGTAAGTGTGATACGGTAGAGTGAGAGTGCATCTGTCTTGTCAAACATCTGCAGGAAGTTGTGTGTGTGTGTGTGTGTGTGTGGTGTGTGTGGTGTGTGTGGTGTGTGTGTGGTGTGTGTGTGTGTGTGTGTGTGTGTGTTTAATGTCTTTAATAACACCCAATATTTTATTTTACACAGTACAAATAGAATAGCTTATGATCCTTTTTGTTGCTATTTGGTAAACCAGCTCTCTGCTTTGGTAATCTTTTGTAAGACATTGTTTAAATTATCAATATTTTTAAACCATAACCACAGCTCTAGCCGACATATTTCTTTAATCTTTATTTTCCGATTTTAACAACTGAATTTAACAAATGACGTACATGCCTGAACAAGCAGGGAAGACACATTTGGCTTGGTTATTATGGCAGATATGTCATGTAATCTAAATTGACTTTGTGTGTGTCTATGGCAGCTTATGTGATGTCAGAGCTACCATCCGGACTGCTGGAGGTGTGTGTGGTAGTTGGAGCCTCCAGTGATAAGCTTCGAGACATATACCAGGTATGTACACAACACAATATACACTTAAATGAGGACTGTATGCTGTCACTCATAATGATTTCACCCAACAAACATACATGCAGCTTTACACCTTGCATGCTTCTTGCGCCAACATCGCCTCTATGTAGAAGTAATCAGAATCTAATGTAAAAACTGGAAGTTGTTATTTTAAAGCAACAGAACTGATGGAACATCGTCGATATACATTCACTAAGAACTTGATGCTGGGTGTTTATGTGAACAGTGACATCTACAGTAAGTTTCCAAATGTATAAATCTGTATATTTTTTATAGCTTCATCAGCAGAGTAAGTTAGATGAATTCCCTGTGCTGGAAGCTGAGGTACTGCAGGTCCATGCCCCGCCCTTTGTTTCCAAGGAGACTAACTCGAGCCAGGCGATTGCGCCGGCCTTCAGTCGTGTCCAGAGGAGGAGGAGTTTTATAAAGAAGGTAAAACAAATCTCGAATCTGAAACTCTGAATACAGACTCATACATAAATGGTCAATATGAACCCTTTGGCTTTTCTGACATCTTGCATGAAAAATAAATCAGTGTTTACCATGAGTTAAAAAAAAAGTGTTTGTATGCTTTATTTTTGTTTACAGAAGAGGCGAGATCGTGCTGCAGAGGTTCTATCTAATGGAGAATCAACCAATCGTACTGAAGTATCCTCAGTTACAGAAGACATCAGTGTTCCAAAGGATCTGGACCTCATTGCTTTGCCGCAGCTCTGTTTCCCTGGTACTAGTGTTTACTCTCTAGTGGACTTAATATCATGTTTCAAATGTTCAAAGAACACATCTGTTTATTCTGGAAGTACAACAGTCTGAAACATCATTTAGACAATGAGATTTCTGGGCAGTAATTATAACTCCAGCAGCAAGTTTATACTTGTTTATATATACTTATTTACTCTTCTACTTACTTATACCATAGAAAACACATTTTTACACATTACCCGTTATGCACATTTCCACATAATAAGCAACAACAAGTGAAAGGGACACAAACACAACTGTCAACCGCTACTCAAACTATGTTAATTTTTGATTGAGGCAGGCACAAGTGTGCATTGGGGTATTCTGTATTATCTGTTGCATCATCATGTTTGCCTTGCTTCATTGGATTTGATATGAAGTACTGACATATAGGTTGAAGTGTCATCTCCACAAAAATCTACATTGCTCATCACCAGCTCTGCACACAGTTCAACTGTTCTTAGTGGTATATGTTCTTGGTTTCCATTGGCTAGGTGGTCTCCAGTTGGCCAATGAGCAGAGAGAAGACAGTTATCACTTCCTGGTTTTCACTGACCTATTTGGGAACCGAACCCATGGAGTTGTTGTGCAGTACTACAGAGCAGTACAGGTACAAACACAGACTGGTACACAAACACAAGATCACGCTGAATTCATTACATTTGGAAAGATTTGTCTTATTGTCTGTCTGCTCCGTCAGTCCTGTCAGGAAGGCTCCATCCAGAATGGCCACAGGTGGAATTCATCAAAGTCTCGTCTTTATACACCCTTTGCTTTGTGTGTGATCTCCAAGTTCCCGTACTACAACGCTCTGAGAGACTGCTTGTCATGGTAATTTCTTAAACTTAATGCATATAGTGCCAATGGATAACTTCATCCTATTTCAATGAAGATTTGGTGACAAGTTAAACCCCCTCTCTTAATCCATGTCTCTTTATTCTCAGTCTCCTGGTCCAGCTGCGTCCTGCAAGACAAGCTGACTTTGAGGAGACCATCAAAGAATTTTCAGCCAAGCTTTCGCTGGTCCCTCTACCACCTCCTGGACAGCTACATGTGGTCAGAGACTCTCTCTGTCCGTCTCAGTTTAGAGACCCCTATTTTTCTTTTCTCTCTCTGTTTGAGCAATTTCATTATCCAGATCTTTACAGTCATTTGTTTGCGTGTTTCTGTGTTACAGTCATTTACTCTCCGTCCTCTCCAAGTGGTTCTTCCATCGAGGGAGGATCAGGACAGCCCTGTTATCGACATTGACCTGCATTTACCATTTCTCCGTTTCAGCCATACAACACTACTCCAGGTAATGCAGAAACTACTACTGCATTGCATGTATAAAGGCATGAAGTCGTTTAGTTCTATAGAATTTTACAACAATAATAGTAGATTTTAAAGAAACGAGGTGATGTCGGTCAATATGTAGTCATAAAGGATATCTTTAGTACTAAAATCCTGTGTTCAGTTTCACCCTATGAGTCCCTCCTTTCTGTAGGTGCTGTCGTGCCTCCTTCAGGAGCAGAGGCTGGTTTTATTTTCCGCTGACTGGGCCAGACTCACTCTGGTCGCAGAGAGTTTGCTGCTGTACCTGCAGGTCTGTATAGACGGAACATTGTGTCTTATTATCACTTAGTTTCATAAACGGACAAATAAAAAAACTGAAATCTTAAGACAATCTAAAAGGTCTTCGATTCTCCTGCCATCTTTTCCAGCCTCTGTCCTGGCAGCAGCCCTATGTTCCCATCCTGGCTCAAGGAATGCTCGACTTTCTCATGGCTCCTACAGCCTTCCTCATGGGCTGTCACGTCAGTCATTTCGAGGAGGTGGCTGCAGTGAGTGCAAATATTCACCGTCTCCATTTCAGCTAAGATTTTAATTAAGGATTCAGGATTATAGTCTTCACTTTCTTTCTTTCTTTGGGTTGAGTCAACATCTATACTGTCATTTCTCCCCATAGAGGGAGAATCTTGGTTTGTTAATTTGACTGAAATGTACACATTAGGCACTAACACTTAGAACCAGTTACATTTCTTTTGCTTTCAGCCTTTCCTCTTAAGTCTTGGCTTTGTAGTAAATATCAAATCATTTATCAAAAGTGTTAGGAAAACAGCTCAAGTGTAATTAAAATGACCAGTGGTTCTAGCCTGACCTCACTTAAGCTGTTTTCACATAAACACTCCTGAAAATATCTAGATAATTTCAGGAGGACTGCTCCGGATCATAGCGGGATGCATGCATACACTCTATGCACCCTGCAGCAGTATATAAACGTCACTCTCCACTCCTATTGGCTCGAGATGATTTCTCAGAATAATATCCTGCTGTGTTCTCACATCAGTTCACTCAGACTTGCTGCGGAAAAAATACCAGGGCTCTGGTAGTAGAAACTTCGGGTGAAGTCCGAGTGAGAACTTCTGCTGTTTGCGTTCACACATACAGCTCCTCCGGCAAATATCAGGAGTCTTTCAGGAGTTCAAGTGTAAAAGCAGTGTTTAACAATAACGGTTTATTCTCCTCTACATTCATCTTCATTTAGTGCCATACAGTAGCTCAGTTCATGTGTTAAACAATAGATCTCTGTTAGTCAATCTAGCAGGCAACAGTCAGACTGTGATGTAATGGATTGTACCCATTGTAACTACAATATGTTGATGTGTGTATCTGTATGTTTGTGTATAGGAGACAGAAGAGCTAATCCTGGTGAACATTGATGATGGCATCATTCAATTGTCGTGGTCTGAAACCATGGATCTACCATCTATTCCTCTGGCAGCAGCTGAGAGCTTTACGTCAAGGTAACACATGCACAGAGTCACAAAACCACACACACACACACACACACACACACACACACATGCATGCTGTTTGCTATGATTTCGCTTGATCCACCACTTTGATTAATTTCAACAGTATGTCACTCCTCTACTGTACATCATTTATGTTGATCAAAAATCACTGTGATTCTTGAAATGCCGGTAGAGTCTTTGCATTTCAAATTTAATCGAACTTGAAATACTTGCTAAATTAAGTCATAGAGGAACATTTTTTATTCTTGAAATTAAATAAAAGAACATGTGTGGCCATTCTGAAGTACACAGTTCTTACTCACCTGGTGTATTCTTCATATAGGGCAGAGTGTCTTCAGCTTCACTATGACTTGGAGCTGTGTCACCTCGGAGCAGGCACAGATGCCAATGCCCTGCGATCCCAACGCAGAGACTGGCAGGCACGCCTCAACAAACAAATACAGAACATCACCCTGGAACTAGGGGTCAACATATTCAGGTACACTCAACACATTAAGATACATTTAGAACAAAACCATTTCGCTCTGTTCCTTTCAGTTTTTCTAATTAAAACATACTTTTTGTCACATTCTTTAGAGGTGTTCAGGACTTTCTAAACCATGAACACAGAGTTTTTAACAGTGAGGAGTTTCTGAGGACCAGGGAGCCAGCAGACCAGTCCTTTTACAAGAAGGTACACACGCACGCACGCACACACGCACACACACAGATAAGCAAACTCTGACAATATGTGCTGCATGCTCTTCTCTTTGTTGCTTGCTGTCCCCAGGTATTAGACACTCATATCTTCCACTCATTCCTGCGAGACAGGCTGAACAGGAAACGGGACACCTTCAGCCTCATGGAGCAAAACACAAGAAACCATGCACACAGGTATGATTAGGGTATTCTGTCACAAGCAAGTGGAGACCTGAATTGAATTTTTTATGTCAAAGGTGAAGGTTTTATGAAAATAGCTTATATAATTTATACGTTTTGTTTTGATGAAGGATAAGAGATATTCATAATAAGGCACTTTGCTGACCTGACTGACGGGCTGGCGCGGTGTAGTTGTTTGTTAGGAGACTGAAGGACCGCCTCAGCTCCAGCTCTTAGTATGTCATTAGGTTGACTAAAAGTTAGATTTCAGCATGACTATTCAACGGGCTTCAAAAGCCCCCTTGAGTGACCAATGAGTGACATCACTCAGGCTTCATCCATGTTTATTTACGCTCAATGGTCACAAGTGAGGGATGGATGTAATCTTCGGGTAAAAGTGCAAGCCAAAAAGAGTAAACATAGTTTGCTGCAGTGTAGATATAGCATTGTTAATTGATACATTTTAAGGAAAAAGAAAATATATCAAAAAGATATAGACTGAACAAATAGTCAATACATTCAATAATCATAACAAAACCATTTCTGTACCTTTCCAAACCAGTTTACATTTCAACTTGTTCCTGGGTTTCCAATACATGGTACAGGCGTGGCCACAGCACAGGCTGAAGGAGTATGGCTCTAGTCTGTATAGTGCCTAAAACACCTCCTTTTTTTAGCATTCTTCATACTGGATGGAAATAAAGCAGTGTTAGCCTGTCATGTAATTCAAATGTTCCTACAAGTGCTTAACAAAAAGGTTTTAGGCATTGATTTGAAATTCCATCCTTCAGTTGACTTATTTTCAACCTTTACATTATTTCTGTCACTGCTAGTGTGAACAACCGAGTGGAACATGATGAGTATCTTTCAGGAGAATCTCTCTTTTCACATAACATTTAAATATGTCCATCGATGATATCCAACAATTTTATACTACTTCAAACAAGTTGTAATGCTGTAACTCCAGTGTCTACATCACTCTCCTCTTCTACAGGAATCGAGTGATGACAGAGTCTCCTCGGCGTCCTCCCATGTCTGAGCTCTCCAGGACTGGTTACAGCAGCTACACCAGTCCTGATAACAGACTGAGCAAGCGGCTGGGAGCCAGCCTACCTAACCTGGAACAACCTGCCAATGACACTTTACCTACCATCAGGTCCAACAGACCAGCCTCCCTCAGGAAGATGACTCCCGATTCTGGTCAGTGCTGTTGACGGAGTGGGATTAATGGAGAGCAGGGTGATCAAAGTAAATCAGTCAAAGTATATTTTGAATGTCCTTTTTCGACCTCCAGACTTAAAGTTTCCTCAGAAGGCTGCGAAGGTTTTCCGCCTCCCAGAGTTCCCCCCTCCGCTGGCCTATCATTACGTCCAGAACTATTATTCCGAAATGGTTGCTTCCCTGGGGAAGTCTATTAATGCGACACCACCAGACGAGTCTGCTCTGCTGGCCAGGTACTAAAGAATGGAGAGACTGTTTATCTGCAACGAAGTTGAATATATATATTTTGAAAGTCATATCTCACGGATCATTCTCACACAGAATATTAATGTTTTCTGAAAAAAAAGTTAAACCTTTTCAATTACTGGTAAAAGACACAGTAGAGAGAGTAGAGATATTTTCTTAATTTTATAGCTTTTCTCTCAAATGACTGGGTTAGTGGTTAAATTTGGGACATAAACAAATTGAAGAAAGGTTTATATCCCATAAATTGGGCATAATGGATTGAAAATATTCACAAGTTTTTTTTGTTTTTTTACTATTTTAGCCAAATAAACAAATGAAACAACATTTTAATAATCAAAATTAAAAATAAATTATTGTGAAAGACCAGACCTTAAAGCTCCTGTGAAGAACTCTCAGATTGTATTGATTTTGGCGCCCCCTGTGGACAGAGTGCTACATGTTATGTCTTAGCTGATCATGTTCTTTACGTTTGTATGTTGTGTTTTCCGATGAAAAATGTAATTCGGTTTTCTTTTACAAGTGAATTATATCTTTCCCTGTGCACCTGTTGTGGAAATGGAATCAAAGGCTGTTTCAGCAGCGTGCTGGTGCTCACTTTGTTTGACACCTACTAGCAGCAATGGTTACAAGTTGAAAAAGTGCTAAATACAAGTTATCAACCTTGTTGTCTATGGTCACATTTGTTATTATAGGTCTTATAGAGGCATCCTTTTTAGTGTCAGTGTGTTTCAATACCAACTAAAGAATCCTCACATGAGCTTTAAGGAGAAAAACAAACAAATGACACACATAAAAATAAACCACACACTTAAATAAACCAACCAACTTTATAGAAAACTGCCCATATCAATCCTTCTCCTTCTCTGTCTAGGTATCACTACCTGCGTGGTTTGGTGAACACGGTGTCTAACAGGCGCCTGGATGCACTGGAGGACTTCCAGAGTCTTTATAAGACTGACTCAGAGATCTTCCCCTCCCAGATGGTGAAGTCATTGGTTGACTCTCTGCCAGAGGCTGAACGGTTACAGGTCAGTCCAGGTTATCATGAGGTGTTAAAGCCCTTATTCACTGATTCAATTCAGTTGTTTGAATGAAGAGTAATAGATATGTGTAAGTCACATTAAGTATGAGTAACCATGATATTTATCAGTGATGCTTCTAAAGACTGGAAATACATTGATCAGTTGTGTAACAGTAACAGATGAATCTTTCCACAGGCGGACAGACGGCAGGAAATTAAACGTCTTATCAGTCGGGTCAAGTGGGACCAGGAGCGGGAACGTGCGTGCCATGGCAACGGGCACGAGGACGGTGCAGTGAAGCGCTTCCAGCTGCCGAAAAAGTACATGCAGCTGGAGGAGTTTGTGAAATGTGTCCAGGAGTCCGGCATAGTAAAAGATCAAGGAACCATACACAGACTCTTTGATGCCCTCACAGTTGGTAAGTAGTGGTTGTTGGAGGCCATAAGTCTGTAATTCGACTTTCGATCAAACAGGATGTCCTGCAGAGCTTTTCTCAAAACTCTCAACTCCAAGAGCTTGGACTGCCACAGCATAAATACACTCTGGCACACAAATATTCCACCACCCCCCTCCTCCTGCTCCGTTTTCCCGGGCAAACATTTATTCCTCAGGTTAATAATTACCTTACCCCTTCTTGAAGAAAGAGGGTTTGTCATGCAGGGCTGATTTGTGTTTGGCTCCAGTGGTCATTAACAGGCTGTTAGCATGTGGCTAAAGACTGATTTACAGGGAAAGTATGCTATCAAGCTGAAAACCACTACTTAAATTTCAGTGAATCCTTTTGGTAAAGATTCTTTTACATCTGGAAATATATGAATTTACATTTGAATGGGATTGCTCCTGTACTGACCAGACTTGAACTCCACAGTTTATACATTGTATAAAAACATAACAAGCAGACAGAAGCAAGCATTGCCAGCCAGTTTGACAACATTCCTGTGATGTCAGATTTAGCGTGTTAAACAGGAAGTCTTATAAAAGCTCTGGATTGAGAACCAACCAATATTTGTTTTTAATATATTGTAAGTGTTAGAGGAGGAAAGGAGTTAGACGTATGGGAGCTCAAATCTGAGGTTTCAGTACAATTTGCCTCCTGAAAATAATTATCTGCATTGAAGTGACATTGACCTTATCTATATTACAGTGGGTGTGGGACAGTGCACAGACTGCATTGTATGTGGTAAGATTACCAGGAATGAGAAAATAAAGTAGTTGGCCTGGTCTGCTTTCAGTTGACTTGATGTGTGTGTTGTGTGTTAGAGATAGAAAAATATGTATTAAAGATGCAGTTATGTCAGATTCCTGAATTTTTGAAAGTCTGTTTACTTCTCGCAGGTCATCAGAAGCAGGTTGGTCCAGATTTGTTTCGAGTGTTTTACACCATCTGGAAGGAGACTGAGGCCGAGGCCCAGGAGGTCTGTGTGTTTCTTTTGTTTTGAACTTAAAGGCCTTCATGTAGAAAACACAGTACTGGCCACATGAGTTGAAGTCATATTCAAAAGCACAGTGTTACGGAGCAGTGTGACATATACGTGGAAGGTCAAGGATGTCAGCTGAGCAGAATTGAATGATCTGCTTATTTTACTGCACTAGAAAACGTCAGATTAAGAAAACACCAGTGACCTAGGTTTCAATGTTGAGAATGAAGCCCTGTTAAATTAATTAGTTACAAGTTTTAGAGAAGAAAAACATGTGTTGCAGTGTGATGGTACTCCCCAGTGGAGATCCCCTGCATCTTACACGTTTGATGATGAATTAGTTTAATATTGTTTATTTTTCAAAATAAAATCTTCAAAGATTATTGGCACCAGGTACACACAATTGTAAATTAAAAAAAATAATGACATGATATATGTATTTCAGTAAGGGGAAAAAATTAATTAAATTCAAATAAGACTGCCAAAAGTAATATGGGAAACTATTTTTTTTTTGTCAATATAGGATCTTAATGTGATTGATGGCTACCCAAACTATAACTACATATGGGAACTATGAGTAAACAAAACTGTAATTAAGAGTGAGCAAACATTGGCAATTTTCTATTCAATATGTTTTCTTTCCTGAATAATCAAGGAAAGGGCGTTTTGAACCTAAATTTAAAGTAAAAAAAATAAATAAAAAATCATCAAGATAGAAGAATATCTGATAAAAGTGGAAGAATTAGCTTTGTCATACGCGAGCAGAACTCTACACTTGTTTTTCTAAAGTCTTATATATTGTAAAGTCCACAGGGAAGTGAGTGGACACATTTTTTTTGTAATTTTTCAGGTGTGCTTGCCTGCGTCTGTCTTGGAGCACATTGAGCCCAGCGAGTGCGTCTTCAAGCTGTCCTCCTCTGTGAAGACGAGCCGCGGCGTGGGGAAGATCGCCATGACTCAACGACGGCTTTTCCTGCTGACCGATGGACGGCCGGGATATGTGGAGGTGGCACAATATCGCGATTTAGAGGTGAGACAGAAGGAGAGACGATAGAAATGTTGAGTCAGGTGATACGTTTCCTACTGTAAGTATTTAAAGAAAAGGTTAAAGTAAGCAGAAGGAAAGTGATGACTAGACAAGTTAGAAATTACTATATCAGGACTAATAGCTTCAAAAAATTAACTAGAAGTCTTTATCTCTTTGGTGTAGGAGGTGAAAATGTCCTCCACTCCCTTCCTGCTGCTGCGAATCCCCAGCCTGAAGCTGCGAGTGTGGGGAAGAAAGGAGACGTTCGAGGCCAATTTGAAAACGGAGACTGAGCTATGGAACCTGATGGTCAAAGAGATGTGGGCCGGGCGCAACATGGCAGACCAACACAAGGTAAAGCTCAAACTGAAAGGTCTAAATGTGTGATTATGATGCTACGCATGTGCTGGAGGAAGAGGGGAATGAAAGAGTATTAGACTAAAAAAAAAGAAAAAAAGTGGTGAGTTATCATGAGCCTTTATTACTCATACCGTGATTTTTATGAAGGTATTCTGTATTTGTGCATACCAGGGAACCTCACTGAACTCTGGGTGTGGTTGAAATTCCCTGATGTGTAAATCAAACAAATATGCACGCTTGAATAAATTCAGATGCTTTCCTTATTGAAACCAGATGATGTAACAGGAACATGTCTGTCTCTGACTTCTTTTCTTTCTGTCTGTTTCCTATCTTTTTTTTATACTTCTAAATGTGGCCCTTTTAACCAATATATACATGATCAACTGTATATTATAATCATTCATCCTTAGTGACTCTCCTTGTATAGAATAATGAATCAGTTTCCTGTTAAAGACTTATTACATTTATTCTTGAATCTCTACTACTATTCTCACCATGAAACTCTTTTTTCTCTCTTTCACCTTCTTGTTTATCTTTTATTAACAGACGCAACACGTTGTTGACTTTAAATGCCTCTGAGTAGTTATTTCTGTACAATCTCCTTTTGTGTGAAGCCCTTGTTCTGCCTACTTTATGACATCCTGTAAATCTTTTTCATGTCACTTGTTGTACATTTTGATAAATTGTTTAATAGTATACTTGTCTATTTAAGTAGAATCACTTCTGTTAATGTGCTGCCTGTTTTTATTGTTTTTCTTATTTCATTGTTCTGCAACAAAAACACCAAAAAACGAATTCCTTGTTGGTGTAAACTTAACTGATTCTGATTCTGATGCATGCAGCCTGCTGATATCATTTATCCCCCTTGGGATCAAGGAGATACTATACCTATGCTTTTTTTTTTGCAAGCTGCTACTATTCATTTTTATGAGTCAATCTGAATGGATCTGTGTTTGTAGGACCCCCAGTACATGCAGCAGGCTCTGACCAATGCCTTGTTAATGGACGCAGTGGTTGGCAGCCTCCAGAACAGTAAAGCCATCTATGCTGCTTCCAAGTTAGCTCACTTTGACCGCATCAAGATGGAAGGTAAAGGATGAGGATTTTGTTCTGTTTAACTTTAAGAATCTAAAAATAACGACTGACCCCTCCCCTTTTACAACATTGTTAATTGCTTTGATTCAGTTTGATTTCTTCTTTGTTACCAAATTAACACAGGAAGTGGAGGTTAATGGCTTTCTTTCCTTTGCAGTGAGCATATTTAAACCAATCTGTGCTATGTGGTGTGTTTTATTCAGTCTGTGCGTGTGTGTGCATTCACCACCTGTGAAAGGTTAGTTACTTCTCTTTAACAGTGGTTTGTGTGTCTCCAGTGCCCATGATGGTTCCCAAGACTACCGCAGACACGCTTAAGCACAAAATTAACCCTTCGCTGGAAATGGCTACACCTCAGGCTGTAGATGTACTTCTATACACACCAGGTAAAAACATACACACAATGATTCCTGAGTCTCTGAAACTGAGAAATCTCGATGGTGTTCCTGTTGTCAGTAAAATGACAGTGCTGGATTTCTCACTTTGGTTCTCTTAGAGCAGTTTCACAACCCATTTCCATCTGTGACACTAACAAGGCGTCACTGACAAATACAGAGACTGACAAACACACACACATGACCTTTGCTTTGTCATTACCCCTCTCTCTCGCTCTCTCTCTCTCTCTCTCTCTCTCTTACTCGATCACTCAGTCACTGAGTTTTACTTAAACATAAACAGACAGCAGTCGTAAAGCTGCACGTTAACAAAACTTCCTTTTCCTGTCTCCTTTTACAGAGAAGCTATGAAAGCAAGAAAGACGGAACTGAGAACTACATAATGAGGGAAGCCTTTTCTCAAGGCGCCTTTCTTATGGGAGCTGTGAAATCTTCCGATTGTCCTCGTTGTCCCTCTCTGTAAAAATGAGCGTTTAGTAAAGCTTTTTTTTTTTTAAATGTAGGCCTGTAAATGTAGAGCCATCCTTATTTCACTGGACAAAGAAAAAGTAGCAGAATATTGCACTGAGCAGATGTTATATCAATCAAGATAATACAGCGTTACAAAGTTTAACCGAGTTAATTTAAAAGTTCTGTGTGGAGTTTCTAGCTGATAATTAAAAAAGGTTAAATTGACACTGATGCATCAGTGATACCTACAAAAGCAAACAACCCTAATAAATCCACTAGTGTTGTTTTTTGGTAAGATCCAAAGAACGACCAATCAGACTAATTTTACCTTAAAATATTTTTATACAACCATCCGTTTCATAAACTAGACATGTTAAAGCTATGAAGACACATGGTAGTGCTGTGTTCTACCAGCAGAGAACGAGCAGAGTATCGGTTTTGTCTTTGACCTTCGTTTCTCGACTACATTAGGACGAAAAGGCTTCTTACACAACGTACAAAGGATTTTTTTCTTACTCAAAAATGATTAAAAATAAAGAAATGTGGGGCGCCAACCCATGTACAGGCTAAGCGGGAGGCCTGGGTTCAAACCCGACCTGTGGCTCCATTCCCGCATGTCATTCTCCACTCTGTCTGTCCCTGATTTCTGACTCTATTCACTGTCCTGTCCTGTCCAGAAAAAGAGTAGCTGTATAAATGAAGTACGTGTACTTCACTTTTGAATGATTAAAAACATGAAGGTATGGAGCAAAATGAATCCAGCATTCTGCCAGAATCTGTCAAGTAGTGAAATCACTGATCCTTTCTGCCCTGAGAGCAAAAACAACACCATATGTTTCTCCAACACAAGTGAGTTCATTAAGAGACTAAAGCAGCAATGCTTCTTACCTGTAAACTTTTTATGACTCCAGGAGAAGAGAGCGGTCCCACGGTGACATGCAACAAAGGGTCCCTGACTGGACATGAACGGGACACAGATTTCAACACATTTAAACTTCTAAGGCAGATTTTGGAATAACTTTGTTGAACAGTTTTCTCCCCGTATGATAAAAACACCCAATGAGGGAACATCTTTTGAAATAATGATGATTATCCCTCGAGGAGAGTTCCACAGACAGGAAAGAAACTAAACGTTTTTACCTTACTAGTCATCCAATGTGACCTTTTTTTTTTTTTTACTGTTGTTTACCCTTTGTATGCAGTCCTTTGATTTTAATTAGGGGGAGACAGGCTGGCGCATTACGTGGCAGGAAGACTAAGAGGGAACAGCTTAAAAAGAACCACAAAGCCACAGCCTTTAGCAGACCAACCATCTGGGGCCACTTAGCTGCCCTGCTGGTGTCATACTGACCCCCAGCACTAACGCACTTGTGCACACTCATACTCAGAGAATCCCTCATATTCAAACACTGCTCAATTCTCCTGCAGCACTCCGTTCTTTGGGATTTCTGTTCGTGGAAAAGAACAAATCTGACCATTCACAGTGTCCCTCCCTGCCTCTCTCTGACTCGCCCTCGCTTGAATATAGGTCACTGATTTGAATTCCTGGCATGTGTCCAGTTCATTCCCACGTCCCTCCTCTCTCTCCTCTTTCCACTCCCTTCTCCCTCACTCTGTCTCACTATTTCACCAAAACTCTCTCTTCCCTCTACGTCCCACTGTCCCTCTTTTTCCCTCCCTCTATGAAATACAGGATGTTACTTTCTTTTTCCCCCCACCAGGGATGCTTTTAAATAGCAATGAATACGTTGGAGGAAGTTGGACCGTTAGGTGAAGCCTAGGTGGAGTCGGGCAGCAGAAAAATGGTTTTGAACATGACGTGTTTAAATTCAAACTGTTGGAAGTTATTCAATTTCTCTTCTTGGCCTCCTGAAAGAGTAAACTCTGGCAGCTGTGTGTTACAAGAATGTGACAAGGTGATGAAAAATAACTGATAAATACTGTGTGTGTGTATGTGTGTGTGTTTCAGGTCAGTTATGGGTGTCTGTGAGCGGGGGGAAGGTGATGGTGTTTGATGCCTCCAGCTGGTCCCTCACACACACCTGTCAAGTTGGGAATGCAAGACTGGTAAAGACCCCTCACACTCTCTCACACTCCGCATGCTAACAGGACAGTCTGACTGCTTGCCAAAACACAAATGCAGATGAATGCACCAAAAACACAAAGACCCTGACAGCAAAACACACAAGATACCCTAACCCAGCAAACAGAGAGCTAGAGCAGGAAAAGTTTGAATGGCATTGGATGATTTGTTAGATTCTTATGTCTTCTTATTTTTCAGATGTTATGTTTTTTTTTTTAGTAGAAAGGTACTGGTTTTGTGCAATCTTTTATGCATAATAATCAAACACAGAGGGAAGGCAAACTCCAATATTATTCATTAGCTGTATCACATTCTCTTTAAACACCTTACAACAGGTGCTGAACCACAACATATAAAGTTATGGCCCACAAAAGCTGATCCATATTGTTACCAGTGAGAGTCTGGGAGACAAGTAAATTACAAGTAAATACGAGTTTGTCTGATTTTTCCACAAAAGTCTCTCCAAATCAGTGCATTTCTCAGACTCACACGACTCATTATTTAATTTTTTTTTAACTCTTTTCCCAAAACTTTTGGACTGTGTTTGTTATAATGTCTTTGAACAAGCCACTTAAGTCAAGTTAACAGATACATTTTAGAACCTTTGCCTGTTGTAATATAAAAAAACTAATCTGGAGAGACATGCATGTATTTCAAGCAGTAAGAAACCCTGACAAATAATGCTAGTTAAGGGCTTTCTTATTCCTAGTTTTGCCGTACATGTGATGTTTTGAAGTATTCCCATCACTAAAGGAAACACGCCAGACTGCTCTACATTATTTGTCAGACTCAACAGATAAACTTCACATGCATGCAACCGACATCAGATACAGATAAAGCTGTTTTCAGGTTTATTTTCTGCTCTAACTTTATCAGCATGACCTGCAAGCACATGTTTCATTCAGCGAGGACGCAGTGTGTTTTGAATAGTTTTGTTGTAAGGGGAGAATGAAAACTATTCTAAACAAGAATAAAGTTAGTGGGAGGGCCTTAAAGGAGAACGTTCACAGAAAATGAGTTGACGTACGTACGAGAGCGTTGTAGGACATCTCTGAGGACATCTCTGCTAATCACTGAACTCTACTCCAAGCATGCAGGTCACAGTCACATGGAATCTGTTAACCAGAAGGAGAAAGATACACAGAGTTTCTTTCTCTAAATCCAACTAGAATATTTTCACTGCCAGGTCACACGTTAAACACCTGGATCAACACTCTCACAGAGAGAGACGGCCGATAAGAAAATAGCTGAACATTTGGAGACAAGCTGTTTGTTATTTTTTAAATCTGGGTCTTAGGTCTTTACTTTTTTTTTTAGATAGCTTTGTGTTTGTTAAATGAAATCTGTAATAGCAGACTGGGAAAGTCAATGTTGCCATCTAGTGGACAAGTAGGGCAATTCATCTTTATCATCATTTTTTTCTCTAATTAATTTTGCACTGACTTACAAAGAAAAAATGAATTGGTCAGTTAAATATTTAAAAAGTAAAATTGACTGTGTTTCACAGGGATTTACATAATGTACCAATAATGATGTCCAGGATTAAGAACAAGTATGATAACTACATAGTTGGTAGAGTCGGTCGTCTTCTGGGGTCAGGGGTTCGATCCCTAGCTCTTGCAGCTACATGTCTGATGTGTCCTTGGGCAAGACACTTAATCACAAGTTGCTCCCGCTGCTTTGTCAGCGGCGTATGAATGTGTACGAATGGGATTAGCTACTTCTGATGGTCACTTCCTATGGAAACCTCTGCCATCAGTGTGTGTATGTGTAGGTGTGACCTTCGGTGTAAAAGTACTTTGAGTAGTCAGAAGACTAGAAAACACGACACAGTCCATTTAACATTTACACTCTTCTGCACCCTTCTGCCTTTTCCCTACTCATCAACCTCCATGTTGAGTCAAAAACATCCCCTAATCGTTTTTTAGAATTCAAACCCTCTCATATCAAAAACCTGCAAACACATCTGTTTGTTTCAGCAGGGTGACTTCTCAAGTCTTTCTCTCTGTTGTTGCAGAACTGCATGCTGGGTGTTGATAAGGACCAGGTCTGGATGGGCTCAGAGGACTCAGTGATCTACATCATCAGCATGGTGGCCATGGTCTGTAACAGACAGCTGACCGAACACAGGGCGGAGGTCACCGGACTGGCACTAGACACTGACAAATACAGGTTAGCATTAGCTACTCTACAGCACTATTTCTCCAAGTGTCCCGTCTGTTATCAAGTCCAGATGCAGTATAAAAAATATTTAAATGACAGAATGCAAACTCAGTAGAATCCTTATACTAAAAGGTAAACTTGATGGAATTGTTGGCATACGTAGTTATTTATTGTTTCTTCTTTTGATCCCATGGTTATGATGTTTGAAGTTAAAAATGCAGTTCTCAATTGAATAACTGTGTTGTCACTTTTTTTTTTGAAGCAGACAGATCAGTTTGTGTTTAACTTAGCTGAAGTAAGAGTTGGCCTTACATGTGCTTGTGTACTTTGACTTACAGCCAGAAGGTGGCGTACTCCTGCAGCGCAGAGGGAAGCGTCATGGTGTGGGACATCTCAACACTACAGGTTAGTTTGAAACCCACAGCAGTGTCAACTTTAATTTTCATTAGCTTGCTGTTTAAACAACAAAAAACAACAACTATAAGTCAAGTAGAAAATAAAAGAGCCTGTTCTTTCTTTTCAAATGCCGTAAAAAAAAAAAAATTGAATTGCTAGTTTCCATTTAAAGAAATTAAGTGTTTGAGCCTGATTAATTCCTACCAACTCTCCCGGTTGCTCCTCCTCCTCCTTCTTCTCTTGTTTCAAACCAAAGTTGGGTGATTCATATTTCCTGTTTGTCACTTTTCTGTCACACCCCTCAGGTAAAGAGGCAGTTCCGTCTCTCCTGCGACCGCCTGCAGTCTGTGTCCACCTGTAACGGAACGCTGTGGTGCTGTAAGTTTCACAATAACACTCAAGTTTAAAAACAGGAAACATAACATCTTATTATGGGAATTAAGTAATCCCTCACCCTCTCTCTCTCTCTGTAGGCTCTAGGGAAAATATCATGGAAGTGTGGAGAAACGGTTCAGTGAAACAACGTCTGAATTTACCAGAGCAACAAAAAGGATCCGCAGCTACGTTCAGTTCTATTCTGCTGTTACCGGAGGTCAAACACACAAACACTCTCTGACTTTAGCCCTGTGATATTTTTGTGTATTATATTTGAGCTTTACTTATTTTCCATTGTGTTTGCTTGTGTTCCAGAGGGAGGAGCTGTGGAGTGTTTGTGTGGACTCAGGAGAAGTGTGTGTTTGGCACATTAAGGACACTACAAAACCATTTCACCGGGTGTCTCTGCAGGACTGCAGCGGGTGTTACTGCATGATCAAAGTTAAAAACCAGGTTGATATACTACACTAATGCACACAAAGAACACATATTCATGACACACTGGAGCCTTTTTTTCTCATCTGTGAAGTGAATGAAATCTGTCCGTTTCCTCTCCAGGTGTGGGTTGGTGGTGTTGGCCGCAGTTCTACCAAAGGGAAGATTTACATCCTGGACACAGAGCGCCATCAGGTTCTGAAGGAGCTTCATGGCCACAACGACAAGGTGAAGTCACTCTGCTCTGCTGAGGATCGGTACGTGCTCAGCGGAGCTGGCAAACACGATGGAAAGATCGCCATCTGGAAGGTGGAGTAGTGCAGTTGACTGGAAGTGAGCCATTTTTTTTGGATTTTTTTGGAAGTTGGATTGTTCGAACATAATGAAGCTACTCTAAATCTTCACCTGAACTAGAAAAAAAAACCTGAGGCTGAGATCTGGGGAACGAAGAGAGAATTTGTTTTTTAATGGAGCAAGAAGAGATGGATGAAAATCAAAACCTCTACTTGTCTTTTCAATCTCGGCGATATGAAGGAATCACAAGTCAGTCGTGTGGAGCGACACGTTTACATAAAGCGTCACTGTCTGAGCAGCCTCTCCCTCCTGCACACAGTGATATGCAAACAAAAACCTAACAGCACTAACACATTTTTTAAAAGTTCTATGAAGGACAAATGAAGACTGAAAGAAAGGTGCACGATTTGCTTAATGTTTCTTTAATCCGAAGTTCCATGCTTCGCTGAAGGTTTATGTTTTTTCTCATATTTTTATACCGTGCAGTATTTAATGCCCAACCCTGTTTATGAGGTTTGATCACACTAGTATTATGTGGGATCATTTTGTGACTGAGCCTTGCCTCCAGCTGTGAGTCTGATGTGAGCTCCTGCAGCTCAAAGGAGTCAAACTACCCTGAAAACAAAAACTGCTGTGATTTCAGCTGCATTGTGGGAAAGGCACTGAAATTGTTTGGATGGGAGTTATGCAATATTGGACAATGTACAGTTGACATGAAACATAATGGAAACTGAAAGACTCAAAGATGTTTAAGAGCATCTCAAAAGGAACAAGTTATGTCCTGAAAGTGGAAACTGATAGAAACTCAGAAAATAGAGTCATTTTACAGTGAACTGCTCGTATTGTACCTCATAACTTTACTTCAAAGTTTCTACAGTTGTCTCTTTGTTCCTACAGCATTTCTTTCATCTGTTTTTTTTTCTGGTTTATAACACAGTATGTTAAAATGTCTTGTGCAAAGATTGACAGAAGAAGTGACAGTCCTAGCTGAGAAAGTCAACCAACAAAAAGTAAAATCAAAAAGAAAAAAACGCATATCCATCCATCCATTATCTTAAACACTTTTCCTGTTCTGGGTCGCGGGGGGCTGGAGCCGATCCCAGCTGTCATTGGGCGAGAGGCGGGGGTACATCCTGAACTGTTAGCCAATCACAGGGCTGACATATAGAGACAGACAACCAGCCACACTCACATTCACACCTACCAGCAAGTTAGAGTCACCAATTGACCAAACCAGCATCTCTTTGGACTGTGGGAGGAAGACAGAGAACCAGGGGAGAACCCACACATGCACGGGGAGAACATGCAGACTCCACACAGAAATGCTGCCGTCAGATTTGAAGCAGGAACCTCCTCGCTGTGAGGCACGCAAATAAGAAATGTATTTATTTATCATTTTAAGTCAAAAGAGTTGGATGAAAGTAGTCTGTTATTGCTTAAATGTATCTATAATATGTCATTATTTTATATAAGGACTTCTATTAACTCAGACTAAAGTCTTTTATTTAACTTTTTCTATCTTTTAAAGCGTTTTTTTCTCCTCAGAGACTCTTGAATGATGAAGCAGGCATTCCATTTTTTTTTAGAAGAATTACAAGTTGCATCAAAGAGATTTATTCAAAGGTTCAACTTATCGTTCACTATTTATTTACCAACTGTACAGAGCATGACCATCAAATCTGTTCATTTTTTAATCTAAACCTCTCAACCTTGTATGTATTGTTTTTTTTATGCAACCTTTTCTGTACTTACTTTTTAAGAATTTATGTTAAACTTGATAAAATCACCAAGACTGCGAACAGTATTTTTCTGATATTAAACCAAGAGTGAACACAGCAGGCATATAAAGTCTTCAGTTTGTCTTCATTTTTAATCAAAGTTTTCATTTACTCATGATGTAGGGAGACTTCTTCTGAAAAATAATTTTTTAACAACAAAAAAAGAAAATATATTCTGGATAAACCATAAGACGTGCAACGGTGATTATGAGTCAAGAGTAGAGTTTTCTTTACTTTAAGATTAAAATAGAAACATCCACTCTGTGCAACATTTTACAATGTAACAAAGCCTACATAGGACTACATACTGGATGCAAAGGATTTTCTTGAACATTGACAGAGTTTGCAATTCCCTGAGATCCCCAGAAGAGGGTGCTGTTTGGCCACAAGAGGAGTTACAGTAGATGAAGGTTTGGGATGAGAACTGATCAAACTGAAAACTTTCAACAAAACAGAGATCCAGTGAATAAACATTGACAATATTGAAACATAGATTTTCTGCGCTAACAGATAGACTGCTTTGTTTATGTATCACGTGGGAAATTAGATAACATGTCAATACATTCACTGAGCAAAAGGGGGGCACATTTCAAGAATTATTTAAGCACCTTTTAGTTCAAAACAGTAAACCGTATTTGAGCGCTGATGATGGCGGTTCGGCTGCACCCCATGTACAGAGGCTAGAGCCCTCCAAGCAGAGGTTCAAGCCCGACCAGTGACTCCTTGTTAGGACAGCAGCCTCTGTTCATGGGTCATGCAAACTCACCACTAGGCCACGAGTGCCCCTTATTATCCCTACATGGTAAATAAAATAGAAATATATCCTTATAAGAGCTGTATTTGAGCACATTAAACAAAAATGACATCATCAAATATCTAATGACTATTTTTCCGTTGTTGAAATTCCCTCTTCTCAGCTCTGCACTTTGATACTGGTTTCACAGTAAACTTAGAAGCTGTTCAATTCCCTTTTTCTCTGTGTGGGATGCAGGGTGGCGTTCATTCTGCTCAGGTGTACTTAAGCAAAAAAGCTAATGTCTTCCTGTCTGCTGCTCTACGAATGACCTCTGACCTTCCCATTTATTCTGTATTGTACAACTCTCCTCCTTCTAAATAAAATACTGTGTCTGTGTTGATTTGCAGTTGTATTTGTGTAAGTGTATTTTTAATGTGTGCACACTGTACATTGTTGGGTTACGTAAAGCCTTAAGCGTTTGTTAATCTCTCACCGTGCAGCTCCACTCATGCCTCGGCTGCAGTGGAAGATAAGTTGTCCTCTGTGTCTCCTGCAGCTTTAAATAAGTTTCCTTTAATCCACAAACTTTGACTTACAGGAAGCAGGGGCTAGATTTAAGAGAGAACACTCACACAATTGTTTTTTTTGTGCTTCTGCTGAACTTCACTAAGAAAACCTCAAAACATTGAAACAGAAAACTGTAGTCATCCGAACAGAATCACAGCACTCTGCAGTTTAATGCTTCAAGGGGAAAAGGTGTAATTTTTATGTCTGACTTTCCTAGTAAATGATAAGTAAACAAATGACAAAATTACACAGGAAGATAAGATTTGCAAATTTTTATGTTGGTCAATAATTGCGTAATCACATAGAAATCAACAGTTAAGGTTGTCTATTAGGACATTGTGACTTACTGACTCCCGAGCTTGGTCTTGTCTCCCAGCCTCAAGGTTATTTGTTCCAACTGAGGATGTCAATCTTTGAAGAATCTCTGAGAACTTAACAAATTTTATGCATAAATGATAAATGGAGCAACAATTAAAATAAGGAGGAAAAAACTATATTTATTAGGTTTTTGCACACTTAAAACTTTAGCTAGTCTAATTCACACTGACCTGCTGGTAACATCTCATATAACAACTGGTATTATGACATTATTTCACCTTAAATCATTAAGAAGAGGAAAGGCTGAAAATTAAACAAATATGAGGAGATATTGAGTTTTTTAAAACTACGGGATGATGTAAGAGGAACTGACTCACACTTGTGACCAGTAATGAAGAAAATCAGATACAGGATAACTGTGATGCTGATTTTATGAAATCATTTTCATAATAAAAAGTTTAATCATGACATTTAAGAATCAATGAAAAAACTTACAGAACAATACCATGAATTTAAAAATGACTGGTAACAGTGAAGATGAGCACTATGGCACAGAGTGTTTTAGAAGGCTTTGATAGCACTTGTGTTTTGCTTCTCCTTCAATCATTCAATTCAAAAGAAAATTGCAGTTCAGTAAAGATACATTTAATGATATCAAGGTGACGTAATATGTTATGGATTTGTCCTGCTGAGTTGTTCCTTACAAATATGTACAACTATTTACTGCCGCAGACATCAGCCCATTATATCTTTATAGTTTTGGTGTTCATGCATGTTATGACAGAACTGTAGAAGACCAACATGTCATCCTCCAGGGCAGGCAAAGTATTTGCAAATTGTTACATGCAGGGGATAATTCTTTTGACTGGCACTCTTAAATACATCTTGACATCTGTCCGTGTTTTTCAGCTCGGTTCCTCCTCTAACAGGGCCTCAGAGGCCGAAGCTGGCAATCATTATAGATGCTTATACAGAGAGAGAGGCAGAGGAAGATCCAGAGCCCCCCCCCCAAGCTTTTAACCTTCCCCCTTTTGTGTGCTCTAATTGTCTTGTTGTTGTTGTATTAAAGTTTATTTTGGGGATTTTTATGCCTTTATTTAGAGATAGGACAGTGGATAGAGTCAGAAATCGGGGAGAGAGAAAGTGGGGAATGACATGAGGTAAAGAAGCCAAATGTCAGATTCGAACCAGGACCGCCCTCCTGGAGGACTACAGCCTCCACACATAGGGCGCACGCACTAACTACTATACTGTACAAGCCCCATTTTTCTTGTTGTTGTGTGTTGTTAAAATTGTTGGCTGGACAAAAACTAACAATCATTAGGAATGCTGGAGAAGCCTCAAGAGTTTTTCACTCCTCCAATGACGAATGTATTCACATACTTTGTGTGACCAGCAGCCTGCAGTTTTCTTCATAAATGCAATAGTTGAAAAAATAACAATGGAAGGAATGTCCAGATCTTTTAAATATTTACAACTTTTAAGGGCAGTATGTCATAAAAAAACACTGTTAATAACAATAACAGTAATAACAGTACAATAAAAATAAAATATAAAGGAACAATGACAACATGACTTATTTCTCACTCACACACACACACACACACACACACACACACACACACACACACACACACACACGCGCACACACACGTGTGAAGTGCTACACAAAAAAACAGACAGAAAGAACAGAAATTGAAGAGAGATTAAAAAATAGGGGATAGTAATAAAATATTAAAAATGATACACACACACACACACACACACACACACAAAACATAGGACCTGCAGGTCTTTATCAATGAAGCATTGCTCAAATCTCATGTGAAAAAATAATATAAAAAGAAACTTAAGAATATTAATTTTACGGTAGATTAAGGAATAATTTAGCAGGTATAATATATGATTGTGATATATATTGTGATGTAAAAATTGTCTTACCTCAAATTAAGACTAAGCATAAAAATAGGAATTTCAAACAAATGCCATTTGTGTTGCATTGCCCTTTAAAAAAAAAATCTGCCTCTGTTGCCTACTTTGTATACCAACGCCAAGACCCCGCCCCTTTATGCAGATCTACCCTGACGTCGGCGGAAGCTAGCGCTACGTCTCTTCTTCCGACAGATATCCCTTTAAAGGCGTATTTAAAGCCCTGGCTTCAGTTGCAGCAGTAGCAGCGGACAACCTATGCAACAAAAGCTTGCTGCAGAACCGAGCAACTGTCCGACCTCTTGAGCGGACAGAAACACGGAGCCGGCGGCTGACACGACCCGGCGAGGTGAGCTCGGTGTTCTAGTTTACACACCGGCGACGACAGGACACGGATATCGAACATTTTCTGTGCACCGTTGATACTGTGCTCCGGCAAGCGCAATACACAGCATCTCAGGTTGCTGCTGCAGAGAGGAGCAGCAGGAGGAGGAGGGGGAGGAGGAGGCAGTTACAGTAGTTTCTGTAGGCCTGTTTCAAAAACAAAAAAGAGGGGAGGCTGGAGGTGACAGCCTGCGATAGGTCAGGATGCATAATGAGGTCTGACTGTTAAGTTGTATTTAATAAGACGAATATGTCTCAATTGTTTTTTTAAATTTAAATCAGGTATATGATGTTTGAAAGCAGAATGGTGGCAGTTTCGGCATTGAGTGGTGTCCATTAGTAGAATTGGCTTCATTTGTTTATGCACTGCACGTTTGTTATAAACCAGGAAGGAGGAGTTTATAACAGTGAATAACACACCTGTGACTGTGGGAAGTTCAAAACAAAGCTGCGTGATAAATGCGTTTGGATTGTGGGCTTGTCAATTTACTTAAAGTTAATATGCACAGGAGTGTCCTGCTCTTTAATAAATATTCTGTTTTCATTGTAATTGGCTGTTGCTGTATCTAAATGTCACCTGTTGTGGATGTGATGCCAGCTACCTGCAGTGTATTTAAGGGTGAACGTTTGTCAATCAGTGGACAGAAAATGTGTCATAAACAGTTTTATTAGTGTGTGTTTTTGCTTTTAACTTAGTGTTTTATGGGAACAAGTTGAAAATGTAGCCTATGCATTTTAGGCTGTTGTTTAGGTGAGCAATTAGAGATGCCTCTTTCTGTTGTGCTTTGCAAATTACAGGCCATTTTTCAGAAGTATGATTAAAGATAATGTTAATAGTGATAAATTGCAGTGGTCTAAATGTCGGTGCTCCTCCGACTTTTGCTTTCCAAACACATGAAGAAAACCTAATTTCATTGAGCTTAGGAGACAAGAACCTTCTCCAACCTTCTTTTGGTTTTTATTTTCGGATTTATTTCAGATATCAAACACATTTCGGTGATTCTGAGTACAACTGTTGTTAATAATGAATATCAACTTTGGACTTCTTCGGCTCCATCCGTTTACTGATTCAAAGGGAGAGCAATTGCAGAGGCTTTTCTTGTTCTGCGCTTTTGTCATGTCTTCAACGTTTTGGTTTATTGTCTTGCTTGTTTATTCCAATGCATGTGTACTTATTTTAATGTTTAGTGTAATGCAACATTCTGTGTTTCTGTTTGCATAGTGCTGATTTGATGGGCTCATTTAAATGTAAAGTGTAAACAGGGTCTATTTGCTTTGTTTGTTTCAGGTACGACTGCAGGGCTAAAGATTGCAGCCTGGACTAAAACGAAGACGTCTCAACGACATTTATGAAGCTTTCAAGGCCTTTTGGTGAGTCTAAAATACACACACACAAGCTCTTAGGCAAGAGTGACCATCACTTTATTTAGTGCATTATAAAGGTTTTCTGTGTCTGTTGTTGGGTGTTTTGGTCAGCATCGCAAAGCTCCAAATATTAAAATAGTATGCATACACAAACACAATCTTTACATAAAAAAAAAAAAAGGTGTCAGCATCTTGTTTTTCCCCATCATGTGGCCTTTGTGGGTTTCAGTTTTCATGGTTGAGACCTTCTGATTCAGCTGAAGTGAAAGCAATCGACTTCCTCTAGATGAAATGTTTGCTGACTATCAACTGGTGCTGAGTCAGCATCGTGTTATTACCAGCCCCCCCCCCCCCCCCCCCCCCCCCCCCACACACACACACACACACACATACTGCGCAAGTATGTAGCCAGACAAGACTGGTCACATGCAGACAGTCACATGAACAGATACTCACTCACACAGATGTAATGCAAATAGATCATACATCCTTTAATGTATACATTCACATGGAAAGACTACATTATTATTATGGAGACCATTGCTTTCAGAGCTGGATTATATATATACTAGAGTCTCTTAATCCATCCATAGAAAGAAACACACACACACACACACACACAAGCAGTCTTTGAATTGGGGCGCAGACACACACAAACACTAAGCCTACAAGGTCAGTCACTTTAAATATTCAAATGATCTTCAGCATGTTGTCAGGCTGCTGCTGAATGCTGTGCAGCAGGTTACTGACCATTACCCAGATTCGTTAGGTAATTGATTTCGACACTCCATGCAGGATCTTGAGAGTCTCAGTGAAAGCACACGCAAAAGACGGGTTCCTTTAAACAAGAAGGTATCTTGCTTTCAAGCCATTTTATTGTGCAACCTTGACATTTTTACAGAACTGATCAACAAAGGTCACGCAATTTCTCTCAATGACACAAAGTAAAGATGGAGTTAAACTAAAATGAGTCTGTTGAAGTAATCCGAAAACCCCCATGGACGAAATTTGAACAACAACAGCACTGTTAAAGAAAAGGGGAAATTTTGGGGAGAAATTAAATTTTTTTTTTCTTATCTGCAGTATAAAATGAGAAAATGTCCAACCCCTCATCTGTAACTAAGACAAAAGAGCCAGCACTAGATTGCCTTAGCTTAGCACAAATACATGAAACTGTAGACTATATGTAAGTGGTTAAAGCTGCAGTGACATTACCAAAAAATATTCAAACGACCAATCAGAGGCCTTCTTAGATTCTAGAAACCAAAGGTCAAGTTTGGTGTCTCAATAGATGAGGTAAAATGTAGCAGGCACATGCCAACAACAGCCATGACAGTCATGCATAACTTAAATCAATGTAATGTAAATAGACCCATTTTGTATATATTTATTCAAAACCACACCCTGCACTGATTATTTAATGTAAAAGGAGGTTTACTTTAACACATACAAACAATTTCTGTATCAAATGTAAATTTCATTTCATTTCTGTTATGAAGTTGGGCTTCTTGATTTGGCATTTTTAATCTATTAGTATTGAAGTTTTCTAAGCACAATGCAGCTCCCCCTTATGTTTAAAAACACACAATTTGGCTAAATTCACTTGAATTTAAAGCTCTACTGCCTGCCTGTAGTCCTTTTTCAGCATGTTTACATTTCTCTGTCCGTCACACAAACATACACACACACACACAGCTGATCTGGCTTTGTATCCTGAATCCTGATCCTGTGTGTAGATAACCCACTTCCTTAGGAAAGAAAAGAGAGAGCAGTTATGGTTTCCCACCTCTGATCGTAGAGCAAGACTGTGTGTTTATGTGTGTGTGTTTGTCGTCTCACTTACATCGCTGCCATCAATAGCCCGCCTTATCTCTACCAGATCTTACACACACACACACACACACACACACACACACACACACACACACACACACACACGTTTCAAGTTCGTAATTCAAGTTCAAGTTGAGTAGAAAACATGACAGGTCAGTGGTCTGTACACATATTTCTTTTTAATGTTTTCTGGAGCCTAAAGACAGTTGTGTTGGTATGTAAATATGTTTGATTTGATTTTAACTTCTATTTTTATTTTTAATAATTGTATTCCCATCCCCTGTTTTCTGGAGCTGCTGTAATGCACAAATGTCCCCCACGGGGGATCAATAAAGTTTATCTTTATCTTTTATCTTTATCTTTATGTCTTGATAAAGTGTACAATACTGCATGCTTTGCTGGTTATTTTTCAAATGGTGCACGACTGTTATCAAAGAAAGTACGAGATGGCTGTGCTGTGTTTTGCCCTGACTTTGAGTTAGAGGAAACACACACACACACACACTCTACAACACTAGCATACATACAGATGTAACACCAGAGATTGTCAATAAAACAAAACACCTTCTAAAAATCGTCTGTCCACTTCAGTTGCCTGCTCACCTGTCGACTCTCCTCTTTTCCGTCTCTGTCTTTAAGACTTCTTCCTTTGTCTGTGTTCACGTCTCTTTGCCTCTTCATTTCTATAGTTTATTTCAGGTGTTTCAAACTCCATTGAGTTTGTAGCAGTAAGAAAAAAACAGAATCTTTAACAATGGGGCTAATCATGGCAGGTGGCGCAGTTAAAAATGTTTTCCCCAAGTTAACAAGCCAACAGCACCTTTGATGTAAACTCTGTCTGTCTTCCTCTGCATATTTAGATCTCTCTTTATCTGATAACTACTTCTTATAAGATAAACTCCATCTGTTGAAGATCATTTAAAGGGAGTAAAGGCTCTGAAACAGGTTCTAAATGACCTTGTTGTGAGATTGTTTTGTCAACCTTTAAGACGCCTTAGCCAATATCAAGCATTAGTTCCAAAACTTCCCAGAACAAAAGGGAGCATTCAAAACTCCCTTTTTGCGTTACAGAAGTAACCCCTTTCATCATAGTTTTCAGCTTTGACCTGTTTGACCACGAATGGTCGACATTACTCATGGATATTATAAAATTATATGGAAATCTTTTCCTAAAACCTTGTTTACACTGGAATCTTTTTTATTCCTCCCCATCATTCACTGCTAAATTTGCAGCTAGAGGTCAGCTATGGTCTAAGATTACTTAATGCCGGAAACAAGTGGCCAATATCAGACATTTAGTACTGTTGTATACTCTTGTAAAACTTCTTGTAAAAAGTCTACTTCTTGCTGTCAGAGGAGAACAATGAGCTGGCATTTGACCCCTTTTGTTTTTCTGCTGATTTAGGAGGTGTGAAATCCTGCTCAAAGATCACTTCATTATCTCAGAGAATAAAGAAGGAATGGAGCCAGATTTGCAAAGCCATGACCACTGACAAATCTTGACCTTTAAAATCACTCTCCAAGTGTGAATATGTGCAAAAGTAGCAGTAAATATGACTGCCCTGCTCAAGGTCACTGTATCATTTTTTCCCAGGCAGAGATTGCGACCAGCAGCCAGATGTTTTTTGCAGAGGTGCCATTGAAGTTTTAAGCTATATTATAAATGCACCAAAACGTTATGGTGAAGGGGGACATATTTTTCCTTCGAGCCCGACTGAACTCGGATAGCATGAAAAGCTTGAACAAATTTGGCCTCACCACACTTCTGAGCTGTCTGGCCTCCGCTGCCTGTGGCTGACTTTAATACCTCATCAGCGAGCTCTGTTCAGGAGTGAGACATCAACACTCAAAGCCAGCCAAACTGCAGAACGTCATCAGAGTTTCCATCTCAAAAGTTTTGCCCAAAGTCATTTCAAGTTTGAGATACAAAAATAAATCTTTGCTTGTAATGCAAGACATCTTATTTGGTTTTCATCCAATCACTGTTCCCATCTTCTCTGACTCATCCTGAGCCGTAAATGTCTGGGGACAAGCTGATGTCCCGCCTTCCAATTAAATAGCCAAGAGCTGAGTGGATGCCAGATATGACTGGCAGAGAGTCAGATTTGTTCATCCGGGGCATCTTGGTGTTATTTTTACCACATCATGATGCCTTTGATTTCAAATGCGTGTAGAGTAATAATGTAAATGAAATCCAATATCGTAGTTCTGTTACGTAAATTGTTATGTTTTCCATCACTAATCAAGCAGAGTGAGTACTTAAAATATAAAAGCACTTAATCACATTGATACAAAAACATACAGAATTAGCATATTATCATAAATTAACCTTGATTAACATTGTGGCCCTGCTTTACTTTTCATCTCCTCTGGTCTCTTGTACTAATTTCGTACCTCCTTTCACATTCAAGAACTACTCAAATCTGGGAGAAAATAGTTCAAAATGTTATTTTGGTTCTAATAAAACAAATTATCATACTGTGTGCAACGGACAATAAATTTAAAGGTATTTCAAGGCTACAATCGTCAGTTACTGTTCAAAGTGTTTGGTTAAACGACTAAACAGGTTCTATATAACCTTGCCAAACTACTTATAATGCATTGGGTTATCAAGAAAAGAACACTTCTAAATGTAAAGATATGCAGTTTATATCACAGAAAGCAGTGAAAACCAACAAGAATTCAAATATCAGAAACTGAAACCACCGATTTCATGGCATGTTTGCTTAAAACCCTTAAGATCACAGATTATCAAAATTAGTCGGTAATTCATTCTCTGCTGTTTCAGTTTAAAGTAAACATGTTAAAAGGGCTGCACCGCCTCAGAAGGGCACTAAAGACAGACAGGTAGTCAGGTATCCAGGGTGAAAGAGGAGAGACGATCGCTGGCTGTGAGCCAGTAATGTCATTAACACTGTTAGTAATACTGCACTCTAAGTAATGGACACACACTGTGCCTGCTAGAGAAGAAGAACATGGCATCCTTTTACATATTTTTTAAGTTGATTTATTACAAAAGCAGATGAAAAATGTGACACTGTACAGATGCTTAGTTACACAACTGGTGGTCACAGTCAGTTAAAGTGGCATTAGGTTTACTGTCTGATGCCTCAGTCTGCAAACTGGAACAGCAGTTTTCATTCAAAACGTTTGTTCCTCTTTCTTACTTCCCGGCTCTGTTAGTCTTATTATGAGGTTGTTTTGTCACTTTATGGGATCAAGTGTGGCCTCCCAAATTTGAATATGTGCACACTAATGGTGCTTTGAAGCTCCAGGGTTCGGTTTAAATAATACACGCAGTGATTTTAATTTTCCCTACATGTTTGTTTGATGCTGTTGATGGAGAAATTTTATATCATCCCTGAGTAATGAGTCACCAGGAAACATTCCTGGTGCCAGATTCAATCACAACATGATGCTGCAGATCAAAAATGTGTTTATAAAGTAATGCCCACTTGAGTTTTATCTGAAGGTAGATTCAACACCTAATCTGCCATTTTTCTGATTTTAAGCTGAAGACTGTTTCTTGGAACGTCAACAAAATTGCTGACATGACTCCTTGAAATACACATCCTTTTTCTTTGGTATGCCGAAACCGAAGCATCTTGGCTTTTTTAACCCTGTAAATTCCCTGATTGTTAAAGTTTAGGTGACATCATGTTTTTAATGTTTCAGTTCATGTTTTAATACTTAGCTTTGCATTAACAGTAAGATGAGTATTGATATTAATGATACTGGCTCTTGTTTTGGGAAATAACATCATTAGGAATAATGCAAATTAACACAGATTGGTCTGGAATGAATCTGAAAATGGGTAGATTAGCATAGAAGGGGTTAACCAGGTACTGTTAAATGTATTTCCTTATTTATTTAAAAGTAGGGACAGTGCACATTAATGAACATAAACATGTAAATATGCCAGATTGTAGCCATAGACTAAACCAACTGTAGTTCCTTGGCAGGTTGGTGGTACACATGTTAACACATTTACATAAATCTACAATGACAAAAAAACAAAAAAAACAACAAGTAATGACCAAACAACATCATAAACTGTACATTAGTTGAGAGAGACACATTTATACAAGCTTAAAACGTGGTTGTGTGATGTTGTTCTAACCAAACCAGGATAAAGTGACCTTCAGAGTTAAAGTGCTTAAAGTGCATGCTACGGGGCATAAAGTGCTGGAGGATTAAAGTGCAAAAGTGCTGGAGTATTGCACATGATTATGAGGTACTCATGTAGATTGCAAAATTGCCCTTGAAGCCTGAAACTTGAAAGTGCTGGTGTGATTGCACATCGCCCTATTGCTCCAAGTTTGCACATATAGACTATTGCACAAGGGTTAGTATACATGCTGTGTTTGTGTACACAGTATTGCACTAATTAAAAACAGATTTTTAGACATGGTCACAGATCTGGTTTGTTCTGAGCTACAGCTCCAGATGACCCTTGAGAGTGAGTAAGCTGTTCCATAACGTGCTCCCTTTGAAGGACAAAACATTTTGACCAATCGTGGATGGTAAGGGCAACCTCTCAGTCACCTCTAACAGTGACTCTAGTGGTTGTAGATGAAGAGTTACTGATAGCTTTCTGTTTGATGTAATCATTTAGTGGGGGTGGAGCCTGCCAATTAAGGACTGTATTCATCCTACAGGCAGTTTTGAACTCTAAAGGAAGTTGTCAAAGTTTAATAGCTTGTACTTTAGAGGGATGTTACAATGGTGATATGAGAAGGGTTTGTTGTCTAATTTCCAATGCTTTTTTTTATACAAGGATTGACTTGCTGTCTGTTTGAAGCCAAGTTATGCCATTATATGGCACATTTTAAGACATTTCTTTAAATAACCAATGGATGTAATGAATGCTTATGATCCTGTAACTTTTCAAAGTACCAGCTGTGTGTGAAATATGTGACTTGGTGGTAATGTCTAACTGAAATATTGGGTAATAAAATGTGGACAGTTCCAATTGGGAGGGAAGTCATTCCTATGACCTTAGCCTTCTGTATTGACATGAATGTTATCTACTCTATATTGATTTCTTGTCTTGTTGTTCTAGTTTATAGACTGTTGTCACCAAACAATGCTTACCAAAAATCCAGATTTTCTTTTAGTTGAGTCTGTTCATGCATGCCCTCAAGTTAATATGGTCCAAACCCCCACTGGCACACATCTACTGTTGTGTTGCCAATTTCCAGACAGACACTGTTTGTGTGCAGCGTATGGAGAATGTCTGCAGGAGTGTTAAGCTGGGAGTATGGTGAGATTTTTGGTCAGAGTTTGGTTTGTATCATAAACACAGCTAAACTTCTTCCATGTGTCAGTCCTCATTCCTCTCCTGCCCTGACAGAAAAACAACAAGGAGAGAAACAAAACAAAGGAATAAACTTTCATTGCTTGTCCTGTTGAAAAGTTTCTCGTAGAAACTTTCATTAGTTATGGGCGTGGTTTTTGTTTTTACCAGCTTGACAACAGGAAATTATAATGAACAAGATGTTCCTCTGTGGTAAAAGCAGAGCCAAAGAGTTACTTAAAATGTTACTTCTATCATAGCAAATATACAGTATGTATTTCTGTATCATCACTGCTGCAGGCCAGGTCATCTTTATTTAAATTAAATGCATATTTGATGATTTGTCTTATAATGTTGAAAATCAACACATTCTTGTGTTTGTTTGAGTGAGAGAGATGCAGGTCAAACCGATTGGTGCTGTTGATTTCAGTTAGTCTTTATCAGCATCGAGCGTGTGTGTGTGTGTGTTTGCGTGTGTAAACTCGACTGTGGAATATTCCATTTTTGGGCGGGGTTAAACCATCTTGAAGTCTTGTTCGTTCCTGAAGAAGTCTCTGCATGCTATGATAAATATTTTGGCTTGTTTTCAAACCTGCTGCTGCGGAGAACAACAACTCCACATTGGTGTTTAGCTGCTTCACATTGACTCATGTGGTGAGATGTGAGGGTGTTGTTTGGAGCTGACTTAGAGACAGGTTTAATGTTGTTATATCAATGAGAAAGAGGCATGTGAATGACTGTGTTTGTTCAAACATATGGCTAGTAGAAAGAAAACCAAACAAACCCACACATATCAAGATACATAAAGGAGATTTGCATCGCACCCCTTTACCCCTATTTGAATTATTTTATTATTTTATCCTGTTTTACCTTTTGGTTAAAGCCTAAAGAAGGAGGCTATCCAACACACAGTCCCTCTGTTAGACAGGATGCAGGTGGTGGGGTGCAGTAATGTGATGTTTGGTAAGGGGTACTGTAGTCAAAGGGGGCACATAAGAGGTTGGAGTTGGTGAATTACATCTGTGTGTGTGTGTGTGTGTGTGTGTGTGTGTGTGTGTGTGTGTGTGTGTGTGTGTGTGTGTGTGTGTGTGTGTGTGTGTGTGTGTGTGTGTGTGTGTGTGTGTGTGTGTGTGTGTGTGTGTGTGTGTGTGTGTGTGTGTGTGTGTGTGTGTGTGTGTGTGTGTGTGTGTGTGTGTGTGTGTGTGTGTGTGTGTGTGTGTGTGTGTGTGTGTGTGTGTGTGTGTGTGTGTGTGTGTGTGTGTGTGTGTGTGTGTGTGTGTGTGTGTGTGTGTGTGTGTGTGTGTGTGTGTGTGTGTGTGTGTGTGTGTGTGTGTGTGTGGTTATGTGGTGAGGACGATACACAGCCAGTAACGTGACTCCGGGGTAGAAGTAGGCCAAGGCTGCTTGTCAGCAACTTGTCAAAACCTCAATGTATGATCTCTCATCAAACAGTCAGACTTGCAGGAGGTAATACGGCTTTTAAACATCAAAGGTCTATGCTAATGCAGGTTGGCATGCTTCAGTTTTTATGAGAAAGCTTAAGGGTTAATAGATTTTTTTAAAACTTGTTTAAATATACACTAAATACAACATTGACATTAACTGTCTAGACTTGTTCAGATCAGAAGTCAGTGGATTCAAATAACAGTTTTTGCGTGTCTGGCCTCTATTTCAACACAGTTAAAGTTTATCATACTGTAATACTTTTGTAAATACAGGAGTATTACTAAATAAGTCTCTGGTCTCCACCTTGACTGAGTCTGAACAGACACTTTTCCTGCTTCAGCACATTGATGCTTATTTTGCTAAAGCTACAACATTAGCTAATGAAAGTATAATGTAGCATAAAAATGATCTAACTAGCAATAGGACCAATAATCAGAACACTAAATCTAAGAGTCAGTGTCGTTTTGTCTTTTTGTTGGTTTAGCTAGCTGTTTTTTGCTCTTGGTGTGAACTGACTTCCGCCTGTGAGTGATAACCAGCTAGCCTATTAGCCAGCTGTGCTAAAAATAAACACAAGGATGACTGGGCTATTAGTGGCTTCAGCGTCCTCTTCTGTCCTTTCGTGTCTTCAACTTTGCTAGTGTTATGCTAGCTTGGCTAACAAATTTCTTGAAACCTAAGAATAGAGCTGAGCCACTTGCATTTTGAGCTTTGGGCCTCTTTACCTGAAGAAGACTTCAGGTGACATAACACGCTAACACCACCAGCACCATTTTCTACAAGAAACTCAAGTTGTTTCTCAGGAATTCACTTTTTTTTGGAGGGGGGGGGGGGGGGGGGTGATTAACCATATAGTAGCCTTTTATTGAACCTTAAACAAAAGATTCTTGTTGATGTTGTTTGTATTTTTCACCCTTGTCAGTATCAAAATAACAAACACAATGTGATAAAATTGGCCACTCAGTATGGCTTCCAGTTGGCAAGTCTTTGCTTTAATATTGTGCTAAAGTTAAGGTTGCTTGTTAGCTCTGTGTTGTTCTTCATCACCCTAAAATATATTGAATGATTTACCTTCTTAATTTACATTTCAACCTCTTTTTACTGTTGTTTCTGGCAGTTCAGTCCATTAGTGTCTAATTGCACTCGTACAGGTGCTTCAAAATGCTTAAATCTACTTTATTAAAGTGCTTTTCCTTTTTGTATTTCATTTGTCACAACAGAGTGGTGACTTTAGGGTTCATGTTTTGCATAATGAAGTGCAGTATAGGCTGCATTTCAAAACCAGGTGGTTCACTTGTCATTATGGTGCCGGAGGTATACATGCCTCAATGTTATTTATTGCAAGTTGTCTTGTTGAAGTTGCTGAACCTGTAGGGTGAAGGATTGAGCTGTCATGAACGAAAACACAGAAACATTGTGGGTGTTTGTCATTTAATCTGTCACGGTAGATTAAGTTTAAATCAAGCCAAGACATTTAATTTGTTTTCAAGGAAAGGGTGAGATTGAAGGTTACGTCACAGGGGAAAAACCTCACAGGGGGAGGTGTGTCTGAAGGTTTTATTATGTAGATGCATTTGTCTGTGAGTGTATATATTTGAACAGCAGGTATATTACATCACATACATACCAGCCAGTATATTAATATAAGCCCAGTGCTATGAGTAAGGGATTTGTTATTGATGCTTGTGCACGTTGATACACATGTGCTCCCCCCTGCCCTCTGCACTGCAGCAGCACTGCACCATAATTCACACATACAGCCCCCCCTTCCTCTCTCTCTCTTGTACTTATCCATGCCATCTGCTTCCCAAAGCTGGGAATATGTTCATCTTTCAGTGGAATATCTTCCACAGCAAGGGAATGTTAAGTGTTAATGTGCTTGTGTTTTTTTGCTGGGGAGTGTGTGTATTTACATGTCTCTGTGGTTTTAGATGTCCCAGTAGTTTCTTATCTGCTGCCAAGTGTGTGTGTGTGTGTGTGTGTGTGTGTGTGTGTGTGTGTGTGTGTGTGTGTGTGTGTGTGTGTGTGTGTGTGTGTGTGTGTGTGTGTGTGTGTGTGTGTGTGTGTGTGTGTGTGTGTGTGTGTGTGTGTGTGTGTGTGTGTGTGTGTGTGTGTGTGTGTGTGTGTGTGTGTGTGTGTGTGTGTGTGTGTGTGTGTAAGGTAATGAGCAGACTACAGTCAGACTCAGCTAAACATGATAGATGCAAAAAAAAATTCTAATAAGCACATTAACATCCTCACATAGTACACGTATAGATACATATATATATATATATATACCATAACATTTATTAGTGATGCAAGCCAAAAAAATGCTTATTAAACATACAAATAAAGTGACACAAGTGTATGGAAGTTAGCTTCTTTTATGCACCATGAGAATAATTAACTGAAATGATCATTAATAAATTTGCTTTAAATTAGACATTAAATCCTGTCTATTTCATCCTAAAATGTGCCAACATATCTTTTCTACCTAAAGAGATAATTCTGATTTTGTGGGTAATTTCATCCACATATGATCCAAATCACAGCAAATACAGCAATGTATCAGGTCATCAGTCTGTTTTGACTTTAAAGAGTTATCTAGTGTCTCTAGCTTTAAGTTGTATTTAAATTGACACTTTATATTTAGGTTAACATGTTTCGTCTACCTGCACTGTTGTTAATGTACTGCTCTGTGTGCCTTTGAATTGCCCCCCGGGGACAAATAAAGTTTTTTGAATTAAATTGAATTGTTGCAGTAACATAATACTCCTTTTCTTTATTATCACTGTCTGTCACTCTTTTTTCTTATTCTCTCTGTCTCTCACGCACACACAAATAGAAACAAACATCCATAGGCTCCAGCAGTATGTGAACTTGACACTGAGGTCATTAGGCTTGTAATCTATATCCAGCTCTGTATGGGTCAATGCTGTTGTGCGTCATGTTCACAGTGTTCACGTGCCTCACTTGTGTGTTGACACCAAAAAAATCATGTCCAGAGACAAGCTGCTGGACTAGTGATGGAGGTTTAGAGGTCTGTATACCATCAGTATTACCTAATCCCATTCATACACATTCACATTGAGTTCCTAAATTCACAAATTGGGGCTAAGTGTCTTGCCCAAGGACACATTGGACATGTGGGTGCAGGAGCTGGGATTCAAACCCCGAAACCTCTGCTTATTGGGAGACAACCAACTCTACAGGAAATGTTTGATTTTTCATCTCCTTGATGATCTGGATTGATAGTAGCCATTGATTGATCTATCCACCTGGCATTAAAACGTTTCTTTGGTTTTCCAATAACAAGTGGACAACTACTGGGCATACTTCAAGACTTCATCTAAAACGAATCTCCATGTATTTTGACTCACCACTTAAGAATAGGTCTTACTTGTTTGGCTCTTTATGCAGGTAAACATGCCCATTACAGTTTATCTCTTTGTAAATAACAAATGCATTGTGGGATTTAACCGATAGCCCAATGGGAATCTGGCTGCACTTAGCAAGTTAGAATTCATTTTTCTTGTTATTGTTGCTTCTTCTTGTTGTTTTGCAGTTTAATATGACATGATCAGCCTGCTCAAAGAATATAGCTGTGAGCCAACTCCAGAGGGGGTCTTAGCAATCAGAGAAAGTGTTCTTAATGGGTCCCATACTAAGAGCTGAGAACTGATAGGATCAACAGGTAGTCCAGATAATTCAAGGCATAGACTGGGCCTAACTGACATAACACATTACTGTCTGATCTGCTGCCTTCTTTAGATTTAAAAAGAAACCGCTTTTCTTATTTTTTGACTAGGCAGCCACCACTCGTCAAGTTTTGATTGGCTTTGTATCGGCTGTGTCTAAAGTCAGGAATGAGCTCTGCTTGCTTTTTTCCTCAAAAATGTTAAGTATTTATATAAACCAATGTAAATTGTAAAGAGGTTAAAAATGTTGATGTACTAAGAAAGACATGATGAAGGCCACATGCTGAAATGCGTTGGTCTAATGTGTTAATAAAGTTGATCTTTGTATTACAAGTGTTGCTGGAGCTTTTTGACCACTGTAAGAAAGTCTGACATTCTTCCATACAGGGCCATGCCTTTGCCTTTATTTTGGACTATTTCCTTTATTGACAAATATGTGTCAATATGTCCCTGTTGTCCAAACCAATAAGTTGTTAGCAGGTGGAAAAACCCCACAGCAGCAGCAGTAGTAGTATATTAGTATTCTGACAAGTCTAGTGTCAACCTTCTCTGCAGAAATGAAGGGTGTCACTCTGAGCACTGGGTAGCTCGACAGGTTGCACAATAGCACAAAAACATGCAAAGCTTTTTCCTTCCATACATGATTGGGCCTGCAGCAGACATGGGACTGCCTTCCCAGCTTACCTGTTGCTTTACAGTCGGACAGAGAGAGGGGAGATGAAGTTAGAAAGATCAACCTTGTCCTGATTTCATGCCAGTGTCTCAGGTAATCTGGTCTGTGGCACATGGATAAACACTCACTAGAATAGACCTGGGTTATGTGTGTGAGTGTGTTTGAAGGTTCAGAAGGCTTACGTGTGTTTGTGTGTTGATGTGTGAGACACAGGGAAATCTACAGGCTCCTGATTTGTCCGTGACCTTGGACTTTACCAGGACCTCCTTTCCTTACCTCCCTCCTGCCTTTTTCATCTTGTTTTGCATCTGTCAGTGTGATTACATGCACAGTAATGTCAAGATACGGTTGTAGCTCGATTAGGCCATTTCATTCGACTATCGTTCTTGTTACAGTGTACAAGCAGCCCAGAAGAATCAGTTTATGAATGATAGGTGGGGATTTTTAGCTCTTTACTTTTGGACATTCTTAAGTTTACCTAGTACGTCACATACAAAACATTTGGGGAAAAAAAAACATATTAGCAAGGGACAAACGGTTTTCATTCCATCTACTTCAATATGTTTAGCTGATACAACATAAATTGTGTCTCCTCAACTTTCTTCTGCACATTTATGCTCTTCAACTTCCAGATCAAAGCCCGGCGCAGGAACTGAGTAGGCACAAAGCGCTAGGCTAGTTTGGTTCAGATCAAGGTGTATACATGCAAGAGAAAAGAAAATCAACTCCTAATCATGTTAGGTTTATAGTCAGTGTTGAGAAGTTAGATGTGCGCTTTCAGTCGGATTTGAATGTTTACATGTATTTTAAAAGACTAGTTTTAGTTGAACTGTTTTCCATCTCTTCCCATCACTTCTTTACTATCTTCCCTGAGCCACAACTGTTTCCTGTCGCTCTCCCTCTTTTCCCTCCTCTCTCCCTCAGCTCCCCTTTGAGACTGTACATTGTTTATGTCGGCGCTCAGAAAATGCTGAGGTGTAATTCTATGGAAGCCGAGCTCATGTTGCAGACACACAAAAACATAAACAATATGTCTAATCCAATAACATGCACTGCTTTGTGTGTGTCTTTTGTATGACTTGAGAGTTACAGATGCAGGCCAGATAGTGTCGGCTCAGGAGAGAGAGATGAATGGGAGAGAAGCACAGACACTTGTTTATGGACTTGTTTTTTCAACTTGACCTATTATTTTTCTCAAAATCACACGCAACTATTCACATAGTGTAAGAAGAAATCCACACCTGAACACATCACAATTATAGACCTGCATAAACAGATCAAACACTCTTTCAATTCATTTCACAACAGCCTCACACTGAAGGGTTTCATTGTCACATAAGATGAATAAATGATCCCTCATCTTTACTAAAGTGTTCAAATCATGCATTCAGCTCCTGTTTCAACCTTTGATCGCACCCTGACATCTCGTGCTGTTTAACATTTCTTTATCACATTGAATCATCGGGCTCAATGTGCTCTACGCAGATGTTAGTCAAAAATAATTCACATTCAGAGCACAGCATCCCTGAATACTGAAGTTAATCTTATGCTACTGGCACAAAGTTTTTTCTGTACATTAAAAATAATAATGACAATATTGTAATAATAATAATAATGAAACCCAATATGTGGATTTTGTTGAAGATCTCCATTAAGGCATCAAGCAACAGGACTTCCCTTGATGGAGATTATTATGCAGCTTTTTTGAGACTCCTAGTTATTGGAGTAATTAAGTACAAATTAAAAAACAAATCCAAATATAGGATAGAACTGAAGCCTTTCCAAATCAAATAACTTTATTTATCTGTTAGAAACTTCATTTGTGTAAAAGAGCACACACAGCTCAGCACAAAAAACAAACAAAAAACACATACAAGCGGCTGTATTAAAAGCATGACAAATAGGTCATAAATAATTGTTATGAGTGGTGTTAAAAATAAATAAACAAATAGATCAGTCATCCATGAGCCTGATGGGTGTGGGCACAAAGCTTGACATGGCTCTGTTAGTCCTGAAGGTGGGTGTGTATGTGTATCTGTGGCTGAGGGGAGGAGGTTGTAGAGACTGCAAAGTGTGTGTGTGCTGTCTGAGGCTATGTGTTGTCCTTTTAGTTTTGTCCTCCTGTTGTGAATACTGTTAGTGGTTCCTGCTGCTGTCCGATTGTTTTACTGCTCACTTTTACTTCTGGAATCAATCAAATCAACATAATTCCTCTTCACGACAGCTGTCTTTGATGAACTGTTTTTGGTTTTAATTGAATGCTGCAATAAAGCAGAAACATCTCTGAAACGCTTCTTATTAAATTAATAAGTAGGTACACAATTAATCATAGAAGTCCAATTGTCAGAGACGTCCTAGTTCCTTCTCAAATACTGTACATAGTAAGCTTTTCCACTGTTTTAAATGATAATAATAAAAGTATGTTTTCGATTTTGGGCTCTTTTGCCAGCAAAAAAGCAATTTGATAGCACATTTATATTTAATACCCTGCATCTCATTTTCTCCATAAATGTAAGCATTTATAATTAAAAAAAAAATAAAAATAAAACAATGTCCTGCTCGATGTCATGTATCCATTTATTACCTGAATTTTAGAGCTCTGGGAAGGATCAGTTTGGTGTTGATTTTTAAACTAAAACTAAAACCTTGTTCATTAAAAGTTACAATTGTTGACTTTCATGTTTTTGTGACGTTTTTAATAAAGCTATGCAAAAAGGAAAACATCAGAGTCACATGACACAACTCAACGAGGAGTTTGTAACAGCATCCATAATTTCCAGCCCCCCCCTCCACTCTGCTAAAATGTTCCCCTATAGTTCCCTATGTCGCCTGTTCGAGCTGAACATTTAGTTGTTGTCAATATGTTGTGACATGTTTTTGCTGCAGAAGCTTTTGCCAGTTTCGGCACATCATGTTCTTTTCCTGACAGGCGGGTTAGTGCTGCCTTGTAATTTTCACAAAAAGCAGATAATTAACATGTGTTTGTTATGTATTTACTGCATGTATGTGAAAAGGAGAGGAGCTGTTATGTAACCTGCTGCAGTGTGAGGGGTTGAGGGGGGTGTGAGGATAAAATATTCATGTCTGTCTAGAGAGCATCATGAATGTTAATGGGGACACATGAGAGAAAATGGAGAAGAGAGATGAAGAGAGGAACCACAGAATGAAAAAAAAAAAACAGGCAGAAATATGGATATTTCAGTCATGGCAGATGGCTGTCTACAAATGAGTCTGGGTCTGTTCGAGGTTTCTGCCAGACGAAGGACATTTTCCTTCTCACTAAACCCAAGTGCTAACTCAGTGGTAAGATAAGATTTGATTTACTTTATTGTCCCCAAAGGGACTTAAAAATACATAAATAGAGATCATACTGAACATGTAACAATTCAGTCAATGCAGCGACATATTGACATATTGCACGGCCCCTTGGCACATCCTACAATCAATCCTAATCGCACAAATTAATGTTTATAATGGTTCAGCCTGGTTTGAGGGACCCTGAGTTTTCTCCTGGAGGGTAAAAGCTGAAACTCAGAATGAAGAATGTGGGTCGGGTCAGACACTACTTTCTGTGCCTGTCTAACAACAGTCTGTTCAAAGTGTTTGGAGGTATACTGTTCCAGGCCGTAATACCGTATCTCATAATGCTTTCAAAAACAGCAGTTTAAAACAGTAACATACATTCCTGCTAAACTCCTTAGACTCTCATTCTGTGCATGAAGTACATACCCTCTTACAGTCTGGAGCAGAGACTCTCGTTACTTGTGCGAGCAGACCTGTATGATGGGTTCATTGTGTTCACCCTCAGTCTTAACATTTAAAACAAGATAGTTACTATCCCACCAGTGCACCAAAAACATTATATATGCATATAATATATATATATATATATTTATTTTTAAATGGTGAAGAACTTCTCTTTTTGCAAAGTGTCCTGAAATAACTTCATAACTTTTTCTTTGCACTATTAATAAAAACGATTATTTGATCAATATGTTTACTTTCTCCCTCTCCCATCTGTGTCTCTGACTATCTCTCCTCTCTGTACCTCATTCACTCTTCAAACTTTCCTTCATCCCTTCATCTCTTATTCCTCCAACCATCCACCTGTTCAAAGCCTACTTCCCCCCCTCCATCCTTCCTTTACTTCTTCCTTCCTTCCTCTCCTTTTCTTTCCGTCCCTACCTCACGTTTTCCCCCAATCCCTCCTTAAGAGGCTCGATGAGGGTCTTAGCGTGTGTGTGTGTGTGTGTTTTCTTCACGTGGCAAGCAATAGTGTGTGTAGGGTCTGAAGGAACGTGCCAGTGGCCTGCTACACAAAAAAAACACATTCTGGAATTCAACTCTGTGGGAAAACTTGAACCCTCCTGCAGTCCGCTATGCCCTCTCTCTGTGAGGCGTGTTATAAGTTTTTCATGCCTCTTTTTTTTTCTCTTTGAACATCTCTCTAATATCTCTTCCCAACACACACACAAGCCCCTCTGTGCGTGGAACAGTAGCTCAATTTGAAGATATTTTAGGTCATAAAAACTATCGCATGCCTTCATCCCTCCCGTCCATTTTCACAGACAGTCCGAGTGTGTGCGAGTATTTATCATGTGCTAAACCCAATTACACTCTTTGAAAAATGGTCTCTTTTCATTGGAGAGGGCACACGTGTGTGTGATTACAGCATGTCGACATCTCTGCCGCCAGCCCAAAAACCAAAAAGGTGGATTGAATCTTTTATTTGTGGTGCTCACATCATCTCAAACCAGAAAGTAAAACCATGTTTGTTCAAACTCTTCAAACATTATTTTTCTTCAGGTAACAACAAAAGTAGGTCCAATAAAAAACTGTCAACAGTGTTTGAAATTGAACTCATCAAAGAAAATGAAGCTCCACTCTTACATATTTGTCTGGAGGCAAAAAACCTTCTTTAATGTGTTGGTTGTACAGTAAACAGAATAGGAGCCATTGATTACACAAGATCAAAACATTTGATACAGTATGCCGAATATGTGAACATGTGTAAACGTATAGAGAATTGCCTTGTGTTTGAAGCTTGACGATCTTCCTTGGGCAGTGTTGATAAAACAGTTATGGGTTAAAACACATAGCTGGTGCATCAAAAAGCTCTTCTACTGAAACACAATTGTCCCTTTCTCTGCCATTTCCATATGTTAAAGCAGCTTGATCCGCCCAATCTTTGCTATGTCACCTTTCCATTTTTTTTAATTTTTTTTTTAAAGATTTATTTTTGGGCTCTTTGTGCCTTTAATGGATAGATAGGACAGTACATACATCCATACATGGGGCGCGCGCACTAACCACTGCGCCACCAGCGCCCCACCTTTCCATATTTTCTTCTTGTGTCTATTGATGCTCACCAAATGTTGTAAGGCTCACGCCCAGTTCATGATCAATGACCTGACAAAGTAGCGTGTCAGTAAAATCTTGTTGTCAAATATTTTGTCTATGCTTGGATGTTCTTTTGATACATATCCAAAAGTTTAATTGCTGTTACTAACTTGTTGTTTTCCTCTTCTCTCTCTCTCTCTACTTCACCTGACGCCGTCGTCTTGTCCTTCAGATTGATCAGCCAATCGATGGGGATTCTCAGAGGAGCTCCGCCTACCTTTGCCACCTGCCCTACTCCACCACCTCCCCCCCCCTCACCCTGCAGCCACTTCCTCACTGTCCGCTCTGTCTCCCAGCTCTCCATCCAGCCTTTCTCCATACACAAAATGACTCTGGAACTCACCGAATGGTCCTCAATATGGATTTGTACAGCTTGTAATAGACAGTAAGAGAAAGAGGGAGAAACCTCAATGACAGAAAAGCCATAATCATACATACACCACACATACACACAATACATAACACACACACACTCACACAAACAAGCAAGTAAACACTGACAGATTATTCTCAATAATACACACAAAAAGGAGCAAACGCACCAACCTGCTCTTGGAATGTAACACATACGCTTCCTGTGAAAATGTAAACACTTTGTCTGATTTCTTGATTTTCGACAAGCCTTCTGGAAAGCTGATTTTATTTTTTCTTAACTCTGGGGATTAAAACAAAAAGGCCAGAGGAGGATTAAAGCCTGTTGGATTTGGAGCTGCAATATTTTTCGTTGGACAACTTGATTTTCAGGTGACTTTTTTTTTCTAAAGGATAACTCGTTTCTGATCTTTTTTGTTTCTTTCTTTTAACATTAATGGATCTATACTAGATCTTGTTTAAATAACCTAGGGTCCTTTTTAAACAGGACACAGTTTTAGATATAATCATTTACCTAGATTGCTGGGACACTATCTGTTACAGAGTCTTAGAAAAATGTGTAACTTGTAAAGATTGTACTTGCGTTACTTCCAGAAAGTCACTACTTCTTGAAGTTACTACAAAAGAACGGATACATCCAATTTTTTTTTTAAACTACAGGTCAACTCTAGATTTTTTTGTTTGTACGGAGAGGTGCACTTGTTTTTCCCATCGCGTGCATGCCCTCCAACATGCCTCCCCAGAACACAGAGGCTGACACCATGCAGGTCGGATCTGTGGTTGGCGGGGTCAATGCCAAAAACTCCAAGACATCGGGCTCGGACGAGGAGAAGGGAGGAGCAGCCGGCGAGACGGATGGAAAGGGAGGAGGAGGGGGAGGAGGCCAAGGAGCGGAGGAGTCGGCGAGCGAGGGATCTGTAGAAGGCATCCCCCTGAAGAGATGGGTGATGCACGGGGCTGTGATGTTTGGACGGGAGTTCTGCTACGCCATGGAGACAGCGCTGGTGACGCCGGTTCTGCTGCAGATAGGTAAGTCAACAAACAGGTTAATGTTCATAATAAGTGTGTTCAACAGCACAACAGTTCCATTCATTACATACCTGTCACATTTGACAAATGACTTCTTTAAATGCTTTTTTTTACACAACCAGTCACTTTCTCTTATTCAGTTCACAGTGATATAAACACAGTGAAGCACAACATCCTCACAAACAACAGTTAAATGATATCTTTATGCATTTAAGCCGAAGATAACATAAACATAATTTGAAGAACACAAATGATGTTGATTCAGCGTCAGTCAAACATAAACGTAAGAAAAAGAAGCAGCTGCAACCCCAATAGTTGAGGATTAATAACCGAAAGGATACTATCATTTATAATCGGCATATCGACTTTTCTTTTTTTTTTGAGAAAATGATCAAGACATAAGTACATATATAGCATACTACACTCTTCTGAGTTCTTTAAAGTAAGATTAAACCTTATATCTGTAGACAAAGGCTAGCCTCTATGGACCTGTTTTTCTTTTTTGTGGCAACTTAAAGGAGCCGTAATCCAGAGAGAAAGTGACAAAAAAAAGAAGTTAATCAAGCAAAAACAGCAATTTGGCTTCCTAGACTTTAGAATAATACCAATAAAGTATTAAGACACAAAAAAATAAAGTCAATTACAGAAAGAAAACAGATAAAACGCGTCAATGTTCCTTCAATGCACCTAATCAACAAAGCCAGGTCTCAGAGGTTTGACATATTTCACCCACTGCCCAGTGTGATCTGAACATTTCTAGCCTTAAGTTTAAAGAGAATATCGACTTTTCGAACGTAAGAAGCATAGGAAGAAATCATCAGAACACAAAGTGTGTGCACACATCAAAGTGTGTTGTCTATCTAGATGTTGTTCTGGCATTTAAGAAGGCACCTTGGCAGCTCAGTACATCACGCATCCTGTCTACCTTGTTTAGATGGCCTTCCACTGGATCTGCCAGGAGATTAGCCAGTTCACTCACAAAACGCACACGAACACACACACCCACCCACACACAGGCAATGAGTGTGCTGTCATTGGCACCCTGCTTCATCTTTGACAGCCTTTGACAATTTGCCAAGTCCAAATTCATCTGGAGTACATTGCAGTCCTCATGGGGGACAGAGAGGGTGTGAAGAGAGAAAAGAAGACGAGAGGGGAGGGAAGGAAAGAAGAGATGAGATCGGGAGAGAGAGAGAGAGAGAGAGAGAGAGAGAGAGAGAGAGAGAGAGAGAGAGAGAGAGAGAGAGAGAGAGAGAGAGAGAGAGAGAGAGAGAGAGAGAGAGAGAGAGAGAGAGAGAGAGAGAGAGAGAGAGAGAGAGAGAGAGAGAGAGACTTTAACAGCCATAACCTTGTTTATAATTCAAAGTCATTTCCCATACAACCCCTTTCATCCCCTCACTTTCTCTTGCTTCCTTTTCTCTCGCTCCGTGCTGTGACCATCTCAGCTTACATAACCAGGGCTACACGAGTGGCGGGACACTCTGTGGTCACCCTTACTCCTGGCCGGCTCACCCAGGATGAGCCGCCACGGGGAACCAACCTTTGATACACGAGAAGTTAATAAGGTTTCAGCTTCAGTCAGAGGAGTGCAATACTCAGAAAGTGCTGTCTTTTCGTTACATATGAAACAGTCAAACCAGCACCTCGCACCTTTTAACCAAAATCCCCGAAACCCCCTATTAGGCTTCTTTTTCTGACCATCGGACATGTTTTTGTTCTATTTTTAGCCTCGATTTTGGCGCCCTAGTCTATTTTTGTAGATCGGGCTGTGTCTGAGCCCCTCTTAGGAGATTTTTGAAGCACTGAGAGGTACAGCGGCTGCAGATTACTCCGCTGCAATGAACCAACTAAAGCAGACAGAGCTGTGATTTTTGTACCTATCTGTGATATAGAGGGTTTATCCAGCTTTGTCAGCCTTTTCATGATGAGCTAATTGACTATTTGACAATTTGACCTTTTATTCTTATCAAAGGTAGAGATGATTGCCTTCCATCTTAATGAATTATAAAGTAGATTCCACTCAGTGAAGCACAGACCTCTACAAACAGCACTTAACTATTAAGACTCGTGCTCACCACTACTTATTTTCGGTCCCTACCAACAAATTCCTGAGGCGTGTTTCTGGCTCTTGAGCAGCAAAAAAGGTCTTATATCTTCACTGTTTTGTTGCAAATGTTGCCTTTATCCCATGTCTTGCTATTTATCTATAATCTATTATAATGTAATGTCATATCAGTTTCGGAGAGCGTTTAAAGTTGGTAAGAGTTACATGACATTTATGGTCTGACAGGGAAATGGATAGCTGAAAGGCGTCACAATACCGTTTTTTGTCATGATTCATTGCTTTGAGCAACTCCGCTAGCAACTTGATTTAGTTAATAGAACAGTATTGATGAAAGCAGGTTTGTGATAATTTTCAAAGCTGTTCCTAGTCCCTTTTTTCAATACTATGTCATGTTTTCAGTAACTTTCATAATAACTTTGTGCCACTTTCTAGCTTAGTTTTTTATTTGTAGCCTTTGTCTGTATTTTCTGTATTCTGTATTTAGATATGGGAAGGAGAGATTAGGGATGACATGCACCAAAGTGGCCAATGTGGCAAAGACTCTGTCTCTGTTTATGGTCTGTGCACTCTACCAAACGGGGATAAACCAGTGCCCACTTTTAAGTCCATGTTATATTGTCATAATTACACACTACACATTACATTTTGTGATTAGAATCCATCTACCGACTCATCACACTGAACAAAAAACCCACTTAAACCTTGTCATGTCCTGCTCCAGCTGTCCCATTACATCTGCAGGAAATGCAGACACTCTCCATGCCACTGTGTTAGCAACAAGCTGTACATTAGCAATATTGGATATTATTTCAGACTTGCTTCAATGGTCCCTAAATAACACCTTATCTACTGCAATCATCACAATCTTTACCAACCTGCTGCTGGTGAATGGCTTCTTGTGCTTTGTTAGGATGTGCTGCACTTTAAATGATACTGATCTGTTGCCACATTGGCCTTCTTCTTTGTTGGTTGGGTGAATAGAGACGCTGTTTTAGCGTGCTAGCTGCGGAGTGTAGTGGCGCTCCACATGGCCTCTTTTGCCGGCTGAAATGCTGATACCGCAGATAAGGCGCACACGCTGGTCCCTTACCTTCTTCACTCTAGCCATGGAGTGGGAAATGGTTTATTTTCAGCTTTTTCTTGCCATGGCCACCTTCGTTAAACAGGCTTGCTAATTGCAACAAACTTCTCACTTTTAGCTAAGCTAGAGAGTCGATTTTATGATGACAGCTACATGCTATATCGGAGGGGAGGACATCTGTGTATTTGATTGAAATGAATTGGAAAGAGCATGTCAAGGTGCATTGTCATTTAATTTTTTTGTACAACCTCTAGCAAGCTACTGAAATCCATTTGGTGAGCTCCCAAACAAGTGTGCAAACGATGTGTAGGAGACCCCTGCTCTAGAAGTTACATATCTTCAAATGGGAAATCGTTACCCATGCTTTTTCCCCCCACACCAACCTTTCAGCATAATCATGACCAACTCTTCAGCCTGCTAGCAACGAAGCAGGCACAGTTTGATCACAACTACCCCCCACCTCTAACTCTGTTGGCAGAGATCCAACTACTGCTATAAGAAATATCGACCTCTCATTCCTCCATGTGGCTTCATGCAGGCTGGAGACCAACTAGCTGCTGGAATAAGCTGTATAGCTGGTAAGCTGGCTGGTTGGCTTGCCCTGAGTGAAACCATTGTGTGTGTGTAACCCCCACAACACTGGGGTTAGAGAAAGAAAGAGAGAGAGAGAGAGAGAGTGTGTGTGTGTGTGTGTGTGTGTGTGTGTGTGTGTGTGTGTGTGTGTGTGTGTGTGTGTGTGTGTGTGTGTGTGTGTGTGTGTGTGTGTGTGTGTGTGTGTGTGTGTGTGTGTATGTGTGGCAGGCTCAGTTCGGTCAAGGAGCCCATATTTACACAGTCAAAAGAAAGGATAAGAAGGTTCTACCTTACAAGGTCCTGTGTGGAGGGCATGAAAAGATCTGTCTCTCACTCATGCAAGGACTGCTGGATTAATTACATCACACTCTGCCTTTTAAGTAGTAAAGAAAATGGTTAATAAATATAGAAGGCTATTGTGTGGAATAACCAAAACTGATCAAGTTTTACTGAAAATATAGTTTTCTTGGAACAGAAATCAGTTTGATAAAACATTATTTATGGGGCTTAAAGGTCTAATTTTGAATATTTGTATTTATTGTTAAGTTGAGTTTGTTTTTATTTATAGCGTTTATGATCGATTTCCTCATACTCACTTCTATCTTCCTTTAGCCCTTTTAGGAAAGTAGGTGGTGCTCTTACTCAGGACTAAAGAGGAAGAGGATTTGGTGAAAATAGAGTTCTGAGGAAAGGATGTTCTTTGAGAAGGGTAGAGAGAGTGGAAAAAGCAGGAGGAGGAGGAGACGAGTGCAGACAGCGTGTTGTGTCCTTTTTGGTGAGGAGTCTGGTGTATTACATAACGAGAAGCTTTTTCAAACCTCAGCTCAAAGTGACGCATTAAAGTTGTTAAAGCATCATTATGATACGCATGGAAGTCAAATCAGTGGAAACTAACTATCAACAAGCTGACAGAAAAATCTTTATCACCATCGCATGCATTCACAGTCGTAGCAGCTCAATGAAAAGCAGGGAAAATGGGATTATATATTATGTACCAAAGGATCTTGTTAAGAACTCTAGAGGGCACAAAGTCAAAAAGTCATACAACCTCACACAGACTGAAATGTATTAACGCATGCAAGCTTGATTTCACAATCAGTAATATCAAAGAATGAGATGAAGGCTTATAGTACAAAAGCCAATCATACAGAATAAAACAAGCCTTTCAACAAATCTGTGTGAAATTATCAACAAAAATGCTTGTGTGAGAAGATATTTTTGACTTGATTATAAGTCAAATAGACTAGTTTAAAGAGCTTGATAGACTTAATCTACAACTTATCACTCATCACTCACTGACACTCATCGACAAATTGTTGCAACCGATTGAACAGCTTGAAATTATTGTATGGATGGAGCAACTTCTGTTTAAAGACAAAACACTTTTCGAGCCCAATGATTGACAGAAGTGACTTGAAAAAGTGTTTGTTTTTCAATGCAGTTCAAATTGAGAGAATTTGTTGACATGGACGTGTTATTGGAATTGTTTACCCCTTTGGGAGATACTCCATGTTCTACATGGTTGGGTGTCAGAACTAAAGTCAGAAGGTGACCTGACCACCACCTTTTAACCCTTACTCCACCAACACTCTTAATCTCTTTATTTGCTTGTTTGAATACAACCAGCTCAGCATGTAGCAGAAGGCATGCCACTAATGTGGTGCCCAAAACAGTCCAGGGCTGGCAGTTCTGCAACATTGTCATGCTGCTTTGGAGGCCCGCTTGGCTTTACTAAAGAAGATTACTGCAATCCAACAGGAAATGTCCTTCTTTTCATTCAGGTCCCTGAGCTGAAAGCCTCAGCTCTCTGCACCACCGTCTTCACCTTTGAGTCTTTTTGAATGCTGGTATTGAAAAATGAAAACAATCCAGAAGAACGTGTTCACTTGAGGCTGACCCTTTAAACCAAGGAATCCCCATTAGGTCCCATATTATAATGACCATTTTACAGCAGAAATAAACATATTTACAGCCTGGTATAAAACCATTTTAGTCTATATAGAGTTAATATTTTATTGATAAAATCCCTGCTTGTGTGAGTCATCTGTTTTGGTTTCATTAAGGCCAAGAGTTTTGCATGATTAGACATGATGACAAAGGGTGAGGCTGATTTGACTGACAGGTTAGGACATTGCAGCTGTTTGTCTTGGAGCTTGGCGTCACCTGAGCTCAATTAAATAACTGACTTTCAACTGTCAGTATTTGTCATGTTTTTTTTTCATTGATTGATCATTTGAAAGCTAGATGGTGAGCTAAAAGAGAGTGTTTCAGTAAATCAGATTCATTCTGCCCTCCTCAACTTCACTTCTTTGCATTATTTTTAATTAGTCAGGAGTTTTTAGGAGTCAGCAAGGCTTTGGCTAATTTTTGGATTCCATTGCATTATACCAATGTTTGCATATTTTTTAATTACAATTTATAGTTTTATCCCAACGACTCCACTGACCTTCCCATTTGTACTTTTTAGCTACACGCTATATAATGCAGTGTTCTTCCAAATAAATGCTCCTGTGCTCTATGCTAGATATGGAATTCTATTATTTCTGCTGTGAATCAGCTTGATCTTGTGTAGTTTGGGCTAGCATGGCAGGTACCCTAATCCACGGAGTGATCCTATCATGCTAGCCGGTCTAATCTAGCAGATGACCTTGTAGACAGAGTCATACAGAGTTATATAAATGACTGGCTTGATGTAACACAGTGACTAATCACTATAATCTGACCCAGTCAGACAGAGTTGGAGGGCAGGGTAGGTGGATGGATGGATATAAAGTTGCAAGTGTGAGGCATCAACAAAAAAAAAAAAAGTTTTCATAAAGCAACAGAATAAATACAGCAACCAGGAAAGAAGGCAACATGATATCAGGAGCTGCTGACTGTGAATTTGTTCTTTAAAACCTGCAAGGACTTTTAACCACAATTCACAGTCTTAACTTACCTCTACACACTCCCGCTTGTTTCTCAGCAGAGAGAAAGAGAGAGAGAGACAAACACAGCAGTCTAGTCAGTTATTTAAAGCCTCCCTATTCATAGCTCTTTATATAACTGCTGCAGTAACCTTGATGATTTATTAACACTATCACTGTACACACACACACACTGACACAAAAGGGCTTTTTTTTGCGAACATGACCAGCTCTGCAGGGAGGAATTCTTAGTGAATGTAGTGAAAGTCAAAAAGCAAAACCAGTACATGATGGCTTATGCCAGGGTCTCCCAAACTGGAAAAACAGGATTTTACAGTTCTCCTGTGTTTGTTTGTGATGTGAAGTAAATGCAGAGTCAACAGAAACTTTAAGACAAAGCCCTGTTATGTGTGTGTCATATAGGGGGTGAGTGTTTTTCCATGCAACAGGCGATAAGCTAGGTATGTGTGTGCTATTAGTGTTGGATATGTGAGGAATGCAGAACTGTGTGTGTGTGTGTGTATTTGTTTGTCAGCACATTGCTCCCACCCCCCCCCCCCTCCAGGGAGGTGAAGTCATCAAAAACAAGCCCCCACCAAGCTCTCAGATGATGACGAGGGACAAAGAAACATCAGGCGAAAGCAAATTCTTTAAACGGTGGCTGCAACAAAGACATTTTTTAATCATACTGTTTTAAAGTCAAATGATCATTGACTCTGTTTTGTTTCCAAAGAGGGATTAGTTGTGCAGATTAAGAGAAGAACTGGGGAAATAAACAAGCATATAGACATGACACACAGATGAGGTGAAATAACTTTAAACAATTTCAGTTTAAAAGATAAAAAGATCAAATGAATTGAAGTAAGACTTTATCATAAAAACAAAAACTGTAATCACACAAGATGTAGAAGTCAACACATTGAGGCAGTTTGCTCACAATTTTCTTTAGAAATGAGGAATGGTAATCTAAACATCAAATCTGCTCTCTCTCTGACACTCGTTGGCTTTTTGACAGTTTCTAGATGGATGGATAGTGACAGAATAAGTGTGTGAATTCATATTTTTAGATATAATAAAAAGAGAGAGGGAGCAGTTTAGTACAAAACATCTATCTGAAAGCCTTGGACACTGAAGTTTTAAGGGATTTATTTTAATGGTTAACATTTAATGACATCACTTTGGTGTTGCATATTTTGTCAACTCTTTCTGCTGCCTTTTAGGTATGTGCAGTGCTAAGACAAAGTTTGCATTGTTATACACTTTATGACATCATTCTGGTTTAATTACATGTGATGCTCGAGCAAAAATATGTTCTAAGTAACAGTAATGTTTCTACAAACTGTAGTCTTAAATAATGTTATTGGTATGGTTCTGTTAGAAAGGATACATTTCAATACGCTACGATATTGAAAGATACAGTACAATACTGCACGATATAATAGGGTACCAATAGGGTAATACGGTACGAGTAAGATACCAGTTCCTCAATTAAAGGGCCGAGCTGACCTGCTACTCCTGTGATTAATGAATGTAGTATTGACAAGTACCACGTACACAAACCCACTTTAAATAAAAAATAACTATCCCTTGTGTGTGTGTGTGTGTGTGTGTGTGTGTGTGTGTGTGTGAGAAAGGCTGAATGTGACATGTAGTGTGAAGTGCTTTTAGTGGTAAGAAGACTATAAAAGTGCTATAGGTGCAGTCCATTTTCCATGATGAAGCTGTGTCCTTCATACATACAGGACACAGCTTTTATTTAGTCACTTCCTTCCTTTTCTGTCTTTTGAAAATGTTTATATTTCCAAAGTATATGACACTCTGACTTATCATACAACAGTCATCCATCACTGCCAACCCTTTTGCTTTTTTGTTTGTATTCTGTCAACTGTCTCACTGTTTAGCTTTTTTGTTCATTTTTTTTGTGATGTTGTTTCATGAGGGAATTACAATCAAAAGAAAATCATTTATACTGTATATGAATTGAGTACTTTTTAATTAGCTGATTTTGATATGACACCTGCATCCACTACTGAAGAGGGATTGTTTGCTGACTTGCTGTATCTATGGTTACATAATATTAGATTACTGAGTGAATGCTGCACATCGGCTTTATTGATCACTTCCCGGCAGAAAAGGGCAGTCAGCGCTGCTGGTTGGAGCTTCCTGATTTTGATAGGTCAGTCACAGTCGGAGGCCCGCCTACCCTCTGTCAGTCACAAATGGTTGCCTCTTAATGTATTTGGAAGATGTAAGAAGCATTGAAATCAAACAGAAGAAATACAGTTAATGTTGTCACTGATTGAATTACATACTTTAAATGTGTGTCTCAGTATCAGTGTGTCCCTCAGTCTCTCAGTAGGAGGTGAACGCTTACTGCAGTGTATTACATAACTCTGCTGACTGGAAGCAGCAGTGTGTGTGTAATACACTACATACATACATGCAGGCCTCATGAAATTTTAATGCCACCCTTTTCCCCAAAGAGGAGGGTTGGTGGGGATTTATTTATCACCCCTGGTTTGTGATTAAAAGGCTGAATGTACATTTTACAAACCATTTTCCTCTTATTATGAAGCTGGGTTGTGTGTGTGTGTTTGTGTGCGTGTGTGTGTGTGCATGCGCCCAGGATAAAGCCCATCCTGTGTCCTCTGAAGAATGACATTGAAAAGCAGTGACACACACACACACACACACACACACACACAAACATGAGTAATGGCTTTATTCATTGAGCAACTTCAGAACAAATTAACACAGAGCGTAACATTTAAGAATGAAATCAGAAAAACAACATTTATAACTCACTCGGGTAAGAAGAATATATTATTGGATTTAAATCCTTAACATGATCTGTTTTGAGGTACAATCTTTGCTGCGATATCTCTCCTACACACTGTTCTCCTGTCGGCATTGATTTGTTCATCAGTGTGTTGTCATCAGCTGATCCACAGAGCCGTACATCACTCAGTGTTTCAGTCTATACTCTGCACTTTATAATGATGACCTTGGCTGTATGTGCAGCTTGTGGACCTCATGTCTGTATTACTGGAGAGCATGTGTGTGTGTGTGTGTGTGTGTGATGTGATTGATGTTCTCATCGTGTCTTGCTGCTGTAGAGTAGTGAGTCACTGCTTGCTCTTTCTGTCTTCGTTCTTCCACTTAACAAGTCCTCAGGAGCTTTTCTGTTGGCTTGTTTTCATCTGAACAGTGACTGAGTCGCCGGGTTTCAGAAACATGGGAAATAATCGCAGGATGTAGTGTGTGGGTTAGAAAACCGTTACTCTGAAATCTACAGTTTGTGATCTTCCTAAACTAATATTTTAGTGTTTTATAACTCTCAATCACACTGGACTTCTAAAATACAATAAAAAACATGTATGAAGTAAAGACCAACAAGTGAACAGAACTTTTGATTTGTTTTTCGAGCAGATGAAGTGAGACAAGTGAGGACAGCACTGTTAGGAAGCTCTACGGACCACTCTGATTACTACCTATCAAATCTTTATCAATAAATGTGATATTCTGGTTTAAAAAATGGTAATCTCTATATATATAAATCAATGTCTTCAAATTACTTTTTCCAAAGAGCCTTTCCAGGCCTGTAGAGAGTTTTTTCACAAACCACATGTGACTAAAGAACTGTTCTCTGTTAACGTACACTATAAGTAATGAGCTTTAAATCCCCAAACCATCCAGTTTTCCCCCACCAACACCCAGTATTACATGTTTGAAAAAAAAGAGGAAAGAACTGGTTTTGCCTCCTGTGTTACCACATTGCACATTGCTGCTGGAGCAACCATTAGCAGAGACCAATCACTGTGATTTGATTATTCTGTCAAGATCCAGAGATTAGTATTGATTATTGATTATGTGACAGCTGCACATGTGCATTTAGACAGAATATGGCCTGCAGACTTCAGTGCTGGCATAAAATCAACAACCAGAAGCTTATTAATAATAAAATATTGATGTCAATATTTTAAATCTGCCCCTTAGTCCATCTGTTGCATTTCTTATCTTTCGCTTCTCGTCTCTGAACGCTGCACCTGACTCTGTCGACATGTTATGTTCATTCAGAAACACCTGCTTCCTCCTTTCCTTCCCTTCCTTTCCTTTCCTCGTCTCTCATTCTCTCGCTCCCAGCCTCCTTCCTTCCTGCCCACTTTCTCCCCTCTCTCCGACCTCTGCCCCACTCTTACTTTCACACCGTTTCTCTGCCTGTTTGGTCATTTTTTTTTTCTTGTGGTTTTCTCACGCCCGTGCAGGATATGAAAGGATTGTTTTGTGTTTATGGGAGAGTGGGAACAGGAGGGATGGGAACAGAGAAGGAAGGAGAGAAGAGAGTTGAAGGGAAAGAAAGGAGAGAGTGAGGTTGGCGTTTTGTTTGATTTCTGATTGGAGTGGGAAGGAGATATCAGACTTGTGTTTGCTCACTTTTTGTTCATTGTGTTAGAGAGGAGGAGTGATAGGAGAGGAGAAGGTCTGGGAGAGGGATGGAGGGATGTACGCGAGGACAGAGTGATGGTTGGTTGTGTTTAGTCCATAGAATTGATTCTTTTCTCAGGAAGAAGTGCGTTATACTACACTATAAAAAATGTGTTACAAGTCCAGTATATCAAAGAATCTCATGTCAGGAAAATATTTGAGAGAGTATGTACTAATGTATTGGTCAGAAGCTACATCACTTACATATACCACTTTAAAGCGTTTTCTTTTTCTGTTTGCATTTATTTATCTATTCATCTTTTGCCAGATAGACCGCAGTAGGTTGAGATGGTTTTGAATATAAACATCTTAGATAATGCACTTTATTGTCTAGTAAGGAGAATATTGATTATTGATTCAAATTGGCAATATTCCTTGAATGCTCTTTCAGTCAACTAGTCAAATGAAAAGACTTCTTTTCTCTAAACCTGTCACCTTGATCTGTCCAAACTGTGATTGTAGACAACATGTCAACCACATGTTTGTTAATAGCATGACAAAGGCCTAGTCCCATCCCAGTAGCCGCTGCAGACGATGATAATGATAGATGGTGATTATTTCTGTCAGACATTTTTTCCCTGGATCAAAAAAAACAACAGATAATGGACCCTTGAATAGTTATAATTCTTCATTAGATTTTAACGTGGTTGTGTATTTTTCTGTTTCCAGTGATGATAACTTAAGGACCAATAGGCTAACAAATGAGACCATATTGTATAATGTCCCCCATTGTTTATTCCGTTAAAGAGTCCATTATTGTGCGTTCCATCAATGAAGGATCTCAGTCAAAAGGCCTCGATAAGGTCATTGAAATATTTCTACAATCATTTGGTATCCTCTGGCCACTACAGAACACATGAGCAAATAATGACGGTGCAACCCATAGAGTTGGTATTGTTTCTCACATTTGTGATTTTGAAACGAGCTGTGTCCAGTCATAAACTGAATATCGAGATAACAGTTAAAACCACAAATTATGACTGTTGGTGTATGCCTGAGTGAAGGCCTGATGTGGGGAAACATACACAGTGTACGCAGATGTGATGAATGAGAAGTCTGTAGTCAAACAAACACACATTGAGCTTTATATTTAGTGTGTGTGTGTGTGTGTGTGTGTGTGTGTGTGTGTGTGTGTGTGTGTGTGTGTGTGTGTGTGTGTGTGTGTGTGTGTGTGTGTGTGTGTGTGTGTGTGTGTGTGTGTGTGTGTGTGTGTGTGTGTGTGTGTGTGTGTGTGTGTGTGTGTGTGTGTGTGTGTGTGTGTGTGTGTGTGTGGGGGGGGGCGTAGTAAAAATTAGCACTTTGATGATAGACGGGGCAGATTGTGTGTTTTTTTCCCACGATCAATCAACAACACTGGCAGCCGTCATATGCCGGCTTGTATATTAACTCTCCATCCTTCCTGGTTTCTCTCCTCCTCTTCTCTCCATCGTCATCCCTTTGATCGTATTCCTTTCTCACATGGCGTCTCTCCCTCCTTCTTTCTTAAACCAGCTCATTTCTTTTTCTCTCTTTCTGAAATACTTCCTGTGTTTCTGCTCTCTCAGTATTGTTCCCTGTGCATGTGTGTGTTTGTGAACGTGTGTTTGCACCTTAAGTACTGAGTGTGTGGGAACTCCACTGTGTGTGTTTTATTTAGTAGGTGAGTCTGACTGACTGACTGTGTGTGTGTGTGTGTGTGTGTGTGTGTGTGTGTGTGTAGGTGCACATGTGGGAACTGTTTACTAGAAACTGTTTTTCCTGTTTTGATGTTGACAAACTTACAGACAGACTGATTCCTATCTGCTGCTTTGTCTCCTGTTTTATGATTGTTTGAGCTTTAACTGGTGTGTGTGTGTGTGTGTGTGTGTGTGTGTGTGTGTGTGTGTGTGTGTGTGTGTGTGTGTGTGTGTGTGTGTGTGTGTGTGTGTGTGTGTGTGTGTGTGTGTGTGTGTGTGTGTGTGTGTGTGTGTGTGTGTGTGTGTGTGTGTGTGTGTGTGTGTGTGTGTGTGTGTGTGTGTGTGTGTGTGTGTGTGTGTGTGTGTGTGTAGAGCTTTGTGCATTTGAGTGAGAAATAGGTAGAACATTTAAAAAAAAACTATCCACTACAGGAAGCTCCATGTGAATGGAACAGCCATATTAGGAGACAGGAAGTGAAGGTGATGGAGACTCCATGTTGACAGGGTTCCCAAGACCTGGTCACCACGGCGACAGGAGGTCAAGCCCTTGTTTATTGCCACGTTCATGAGAAACACAGAGGTTGACAATTGTACATAGATGACAGCAGGAACACAGACTGTAAAATCTAAAGTAAGAGCAGAGTGACAATGTGACTCTGAGAAGGGAAAAAATCAAATAAAAGTCTAAATATAGTTCAAAGATTGTTTTAGGGATATTTTCATAAGGTAACTACAAGATGTTTAAAAGTTACTTGAAGACTATTTAGGGTTAAAGCTTTTAAAATGTAATTTAACCTTCAACAACATTTTTTTTAAATCAAGTAGCTACACCTAGTCTGATGAAACTTTGTCTAAAAGTTGTCAAAATAATCAGATATTATCCAGAAAAGGTTTACATGATAAGTTAAAGATGAAAGCCCTAAAAAGCTACTTTTGCTTGCAGAAAAGTATTTACTTGAAAAATAGAAGATAAACTAAACAGTTTCTCTCCCTGATGAATAAATAAAGAACTGACGGGATTGCTCAACTGAATTTTAGGTTAATATATGCGATGAAAAACTAATTTTGTCGTGGTTTTTCACTTTTTAAAGGTACAGTTTTGTCCCCAGGAAACAAATCACACGTTAAAACAGTTATTTCATAAATCCAGGAAATGATCTGGTAGATCAACCAATAAATAAAACAACAATTGTTGGAAGTCCTAACATACAGTTCATGCAGTCCAAGTTTGAGCCATGGCATGATACTTTTTACCCACACTCTCCATGATAATAGAGATACCTCAGGTGTTTTGTTATTACTTGTTGCTTTAAATTTACCTGACTTCTTATAAAAGTTCTATTTCTTCATAGCAGTGCGGGATGTTTTTCTTTCCATCTTGTGAGCAGAGCTCAGCTGTGTTGCACCTGATTCAAGTGATTAATGACAGAAGCAGCTGTCACAGTGATGAGAGGAGTCTAATCTGATGAGTCATCACTCTGTGACTAAATCAAGTTACGTGCTGTGATCAGAATGAGGATGTATTTCAAATGATTCAATTGACACCCCCAAAACACCTGAAGTTGTTTGGTTTACTGACAAAAACATGAAAAATTAAGACTGACTTTTGACCTTGTTAAAAACAGTTTTCCATTCAAGTCAATGCACTACTTTCATGTTAGATGGGCTATACTTTGCTTTTCATCTAAGACTAAATCTTTCTCCATTCGTTTAAGGCTACTATTTGTTCAGCCAAGGGTTGTTCAAACAAAGTCAACACAATCTCTGATTCTCCTTGTGGCATTTGAGTCTAAAATTCACACTATGTTTCCCCTGATTCAGTTCCTCCTGGCATGAGGGGGGGTCTCTCTAGACAGCTAAAAACAACTTAAAGTTAACTTACAGAACACCTCAAACACAATGCCTGCAAAACCATGTTCCCCTGTGATTGATTGATTACTGGATATGCAGTCATCTCTTTTGCAACACACTCCTTGTGCCTCTGATTTATACACATCTTGTAGTACGACTTTGATGAGTCTCCCCTAAATCCCTCGATTGTTATGTCAAGCTTCATATAGACAGAGATGCACAGAATGTTGTGGAAGAGACGGTGTTACAACATAGCACAGTTTGTATCATTGGAAATCATGTTGTTTACTTTCTCTCAGTCACAATCTGGAGAGGCTAGCAGAGCATAATTGGTACCATAGTGACAACATGTGATCTACAAGCATGAAAATATGAAAATGAACCATGATTGGAGCAAGGAAGTTTTCACATGACAGCAGCATCTGTCATGCAAACAAACAACAAAATCCTGGATGTTGACATCAGCTGCGTCGACACCACACTTAAGGACTCTGTTCTCATGTGCCTGTGGCTAAGAACTTGTGTTGTGTGATGTGTTGCCTCAGTCAGAAGGTAAACTATCACATCTCTGAGTGTTTTCAGAGACTGAACTGATAGAAGTAAATGGATCTGTGCAGGAGGAAGGGACATTTTAGACTCCCTGCTTATGATTAGACAATGTCACACTCAGTTATAGATCTTTACTTCACTAAACAGATCTGTTTGAGAAATAGGAAAATGCATTTCAATGTCTAAGTGTCTTAATGAAATTAGCTGACAACAACTTCCCCTCACTCTCCATCTTTCCGCTGTCTCCTGCTGACTATTTGTCGCCTAGATTTCATGAGAATGAAGAGGGGAATTAAAAAAAAAAATCCTTTGAAATGTTTTGGAGAAGTTCCATCACTTGTTCATCTTACATAGAGCTAAACAAAATTCTAAAACCATCACTTTTTAACATGTCTGTGTGCCACATTTTTGAGCAGCGATGTTAGCCTGTCATATTAATTATTTAGGTTTTTTCAAATAAAACTCTCGCATGCATTCCTTGGAGCAACACTTGTGACATCACAAAGGGCAGCAGCCCCTACTGCAGATAGGTTATACTCCCACAGCTAGGTGTTTGTTCTACCCTCTGAGTCTGCCTTCTCACCTTAAACATTCAGCCTTGGTGCAAGAAAGCCCAAGTCTTTCTAGAGGGGCGTGATCGAACACAGCTCCCTTGCATTTAAAGCCACAGACACAGAAACAGCCTGTTTTCTTTCTTTCTAAAATGAGATTTATAAATGTATTGATAAGTTAAAGATGATGTCTAAAGGTGTATGCTTGAAATGTGTTCAGTTTCAGACACTTTTTGATAATCCAAAAAGGAACTTTACCAACTGAAGAGGTCAGTATAATTAGACGGTGTATTACAGTCTTTAAGCTGAACCATTGATCATCATTGCGGTCAACCTTAACTGGAATCCATTAAAAATAAAGACCCAGACAATGTTAAAACTTGGTCAGACTCCCTGAGCCAATATCTTCAGTTTCTGTCTCCGTCATCTCGATAGGGGAGGGATAGTGTGGCAGCCAAATGGCACTTAATGTATTTGTCTGCTTTCTAAGTGAGCCGCATCAAGCAACAGTTTGGCAGTGAGACGCTGATTATGTTGTGATTTAATTATTGGAGATTCAGCTGACTTCACTCGACTAAAAGACGTCTGCCTTCTCTTCCCCTCAGCAGCTCAGTGACATCACGGCGCTGCATCCCATGGTGCAGTCTGGTGATATTTTAGCTCAGATGATGCATCAGTGTTGCTTTTAAAGTTTTAAAAGTTGTGTCTAAGGTTATAATTACATCATGTGTGATGATTGTATCGGCCTGTTACTGTTTCTTGAATAAAAGTTGTTTAATTAAAAGTTCAGCGAGTTTAGAGACTTGAAGCAACCATGTAATTAAGTTAACCGGGATTTTCAAATAACTTGGGGGAATCGCTAAATTACTTGACATCTTCTGACCTTTTTCAGTTTTATGACTTATTTAGGTTCAATGTTCTGAGTTTTAGTCCCCCTGTGTTTATCAGCTACATGCATGAGATGTTCTCCAACTGTCATGCCCTCCAGAAATAAGGGCTGAATTAGCACATGGAGCCAGTCACATATCAGTCTGTTAAAGCAGTTTGAAGCTAAGCAAACTCACAGAGTGTTCGTTGGCAAACAATTGGTATCCCTAAGATGACGAGGGAGCTGGTGATTAGACTCCCAGCTTTGTGAACGACAGTAGGAATCACCTGCTGAAACAACTTTATGTACTACCCCTAACCCCCTAACCATAACCCTACTAAGTTAGTACAGCTAAACCTTTATACCTGAACCCTGACTGGATGAAGACAATAACCTCCATCACTCAAGCTAGGACAACCTGCCTCAACTTCTGTCAGTAAAAATTTTCACAATTTCCCGATTTCAAGTGTTTGGAAAAGGAATCTGGACACAGCTTTAGTATATTCATTGTAATCAATTTGGAACTGTGAATTAAAAGTGGGAGATTTTCCTCAATTCAGTAGAATTTTAACTTATATAACTACTTAAAATATAACAGATTCTGAACAATGTTAGATTATCTGTAGGCTGAGGATGTCAGATATGTGTCCATCAGTTATCATCTTATCATCTCAAACACAAAATAGATTTATTTTCTTAACAGGTGCTAACCGGGCCTTCCTCTAATACTTTATTGAATCCTGTAAACAAAATCCTTCATTGTAGGTATCATCGTAGGTCATGTGTGACAATATAAAGTCAGGTAACAGGTGCGTGTGTTGAAATAATAGGCCCCACGTCCAAAATGCTATATTTATGAGGAGTTGATGAACTGGTTTAGTTGTTGACAGGTTAGTGTGCATGGTTTTAAAGGTGTTGTCTGATCTTATTCAAATCTAAAGCATCCTGTGTGTCTTTGTAGCTAAAACTGCTCAGTTGTTTCCTCTAACCTGTCTTTGTTTGAGACCTCGCTGTCACCTGGTTTCCTGCAGTGGAAAGTTAATGCTCAAAATAATAGAGTACAGTATGTCCTGTGGAAAAATAAAAGTCACGTGCACTATCTGTCTTGATTAAGTTAAAATTCAGTCCATTATATCCAGGCTTAAGTTCCTTTGAACTTCATGACCTTCAATTACTTAAAGGAGTGCAAACGATGACAAAGCCTGACATTTTGTAACCTAAAAAGAAGCTGCAAAATGTGTGTCGGTATTCCAACCTAAAGAAACTTGATCACAGTCTCCACTCTCCTGCTCGGTTCTCCGCATTAACCTGCACACAAGCGTAGATTTTGTCGTGCTTTGTGTCATAACACAGGGTGATTATTAACTCAAAGACAAACCCACCAGCCGCTTATGGTTGCCATGGCTTTATCCCCTTTACCTTTGTTTGGGTGTTGACAGACAGTGATGAAAAAGTTACCCTCGGGTCAACTCTTTGGTAACTGATGAGACAACACAAACACAACAGTGGAAAGAAAACTGTTACAGTTCCTTTCAATTACCCAGAAAGATATAAATGTGAAGTTAGATTTTGTTAAATACAAATGTAAAACAATTCCAGCTTTTTTTACCTCCGTGATTTTGACTGACTGAAGTAACTAAATTGCTGGTTTGGTTTTGCATGAATCAAATGTATGCATTAACTTTTGTCTTAAAGGCTGATCTCAGTTTTAAAGTTTTTGGTGTTATTGAAGTCACTCATATTAAGAAAAATATTCTCTCACTCCGCCAATTGGGATGTTTCTTGTGCCCCCTGGTGGAGGGCAGAAAAACTTCACCCAACTCTCTGACTGACTACTAACTCTAACCTTTGTGTGTGTGTGTGTGTTTGTGCAGGTCTTCCAGAGCAGTACTACAGTCTGACGTGGTTCCTCAGTCCTGTTCTCGGCCTCATGTTCACTCCTCTGATCGGCTCGGCCAGCGACCGCTGCACGTTGCGCTGGGGCAGGAGGAGGCCCTTCATCCTGGCTCTGTGTATAGGAACTCTGTTAGGAGTGGCTCTGTTTCTAAACGGATCGCTGATAGGTGAGTGTGTGTTATTCTTGTGTTAGTTATACTTTTTCAGGGTCCACTTAATTTAAAGTACAAAGGTATGTGTGTCAGCGAGAAAGAGATCAAAGTGTTTTTATTTTTTTATTTTAACTGAGGTATCTCTTCAATTCACTATCCCAGAGGCTTTGATAATCCACAGAAAATGCAAACCATTCAAAACTTGTGGGAAATATCCGACAGGTTTTTTAAAGCTAAATAAATATCAACAATATCATCTCTACAGTATCTGCAGTTCTTTTTTATGTTACTCTTATTTTGTACTGTAATGCTGTAACATACTTTCTGTAAACATATGACATACAGAAGCGCTTTCTAAGCAATACCCAACAGGCTAATCACTTTGTAAAAGACATCCCATTCAAAATTAGTGAAATCATTATAAAATATTTAAAGTTCCTGGTAAGGGGTGCTGTTGGGCTAGTGGTACGTTTGCACGCCCCATGTACAGAGGCTGCAGTCCTTGAAGCATTCGGCCTGGGTTTGAATCCGACCTGTGACTCCATTCCAGAGTGTCGTCACCCACTCTCTCTCTCCCTGGTTTCCATCTCTATCCATTGTCATGGCTCAACAATAAAGGCATAAAAAGCCCAAAAATAAAAAAGACTGCCTGTAAAGTATGCTTTTTCACAGTAATGTCATTGTATTATTTTAAGCCATTTAAGCCTTTTTTTCACTTTAAGACCAAAAAAAATAAGACAAAACTCTCGTATTTCTTATACAGCCGTCCCAGCATTAACTCAAGTACAAAACAAACCACACCATGTTGTTGTTACAATTGGGCCTAGCATGACAGAAGTCTACTTTGAGTCTCAGTGGGTTTAGATAACAGTGACAACAGATGGCTAGCATGGCCTTAGTGGGAATTAAACCTCAAAATCTGTCCAGGCAAACACTGATATTTCAGCAGGATTCTCATGTGATTCACAGGAAATAAATCAGCCTGATCCTTCCTAGAGCAGTGCAGCATCATTCACCTGAGCCTGAGAGTTGTTTTCATTGTACAGAGACAGATGTTATCCTCAGTCTGACCTTCAGCTTATTATGTTGTCCTAATGTCACTCAGAGGACACAGTTATCGAACCCAATCAAACAAATTGATCGGTTGTCAGTTATGGTACGTATATTTATTGATCTCTTTCTTCACTCTGTAATTGTTGTTCCGGTTTTTTATGTAAACAAACGCTGTGACCTCACTTCACACTGTTGTTGTGTAGTGTTCACACAGCTTCTTTATCTCTACATAGATAGAAGTAAGATTAATTATCAGAGGAATGTAAAGAATAAGAATGAGAACGCTGTGAACTGTTTTCTGTCAGTAGAATCTATTCAGCTCCGTTTTGTTTTTTTCTTACTTTATTCTTCTGCAGAGGTTGACATTCAGGTCAGTTTAGGGCACCAGGGAGTGTGTGTGTGTGTGTGTGTGTGTGTGTGTGTGTGTGTGTGTGTGTGTGTGTGTGTGTGTGTGTGTGTGTGTGTGTGTGTGTGTGTGTGTGTGTGTGTGTGTGTGTGTGTGTGTGTGTGTGTGTGTGTGTGTGTGTGTGTGTGTGTGTGTGTGTGTGTGTGTGTGTGTGTGTGTGTGTGTGTGTGTGTGTGTGTGTGTGTGTGTGTGTGTGTGTGTGTGTGTGTGTGTGTGTGTGTGTGTGTGTGTGTGTTATAGAGAGAGAGACAGAGAGAGAGCACCTTGTCCAAGGGATTGAGATGGGAAATGACCAATGAACTGTATGTGTGAGACAAATGAGAGAAAGTGTACGTTTCCGGGGTTATGTGTATATATATGAATGTGTGAGAACAACACATGGTGACATGGGAAAACTGTAGTAACCTGTGTGTGTGTGTGTGTGTGTGTGTGTGTGTGTGTGTGTGTTAACATGGGAACACAGGAGTAAGCAGTTCACAGGGAAATGCTTCCTGTTTGCTTCCCCCTTTCCACCAATCACAATTCACTTCCTGTCTGTCTGCCAGGCTAGCGAGTAGGTCTGCTCCATTGTCCCACACACACACACATGCACACAAGTGGGCACACACATGCACATTCATACACACACACTCTGCTGTTCTTTCTATGATCATTTGTTCCTGGATGTTGATAGATTTCAGTTTTTTTTAGTCACGCTGCGTCACACCTCCTGTGATCTCGCTCTTTCTTCATCACTCCTTCTTGGTCACAATGTCACAAATACACCACACACACACACTCACAAAGTTGTAGCCTTAATATTAACAGTATGGATTAGTCATAAAAATGATCAACCACCCCTGTAGTTTTTCTAACTGAAATATGTTATTTATAATTTATGTTATATATCTAATATATTATTGTACATATAGAATATGCTGTATATGTTTTATATGTTATAGTGTAGTTGATTGTTTTGATAGTTACTATTCATGACAATAATAATAATAATAATAATAATGAAGCATCTTGAACTATTTTGAACCTGTAAACTTGTTTATTTGTGCTGTAAAAATGTTCATTTTTAATATGGGGTCTTATGGGGATCCTTGGTTTTTGGAGTCAGCCTCAAGTGGCCACTAGAGGAACTGCAGTTTATTGCTATTGTGCATTGGCTTCATTTTTCAACACTTGCCACTTGGGTCTGACACAAACACACATTGAGCCGCTCGAGAGCGAGGACTGTGTCACAAATGTAATGAGACCCAGAAGGTCAGACACAGCATGCAAAGCATTATGGGAAATGAGGGATGGTATATCTGTTGGGAAATATGTGTTTACATTGGAATTTGGGTGAACTTACCCTTTAGAAACACATTTCACATGCCATCCAATATCGTTTCTTTGATGATATTTGTCTTTCTCTGTAAGGTCTGTCCATGGGTGACGAGAAGGGGAGACAACCAATAGGGATTGTCCTCACTGTGCTTGGGGTGGTGGTGCTGGACTTTTGTGCAGACGCCACAGAGGGACCAATCAGAGCATATCTGCTGGATGTGGCCGACACGGAGGAACAAGACATGGCGCTCAACATCCATGCCGCCTCAGCAGGTCTGAAATACATACATCTCACACACTTTCCCAGGATGAAATAATAGAAAGTATAATACGCTGAAGCCAGAATTGTTTGTCAAGTCAGTAACTCCACTTAATTGATTGAACACAGATTGGATATAAAACAGCACTAAGACACTCATTTCTCTCTTTAGTTTGACAGTCTACATTTGTGTCCCTGTGTGCAGGTCTTGGTGGTGCAGTGGGTTATGCTCTTGGAGGTTTGGACTGGACACACACCTTCCTTGGAGCAATCTTCAGGTCCCAGGAACAGATCCTGTTCTTCTTTGCTGCCGTTCTCTTCTCTATCTCTGTGGTGTTGCATCTCTTCAGCATCGAGGAGCAGCAGTACTCATCCCATCATGACCGAATCGAACAGGTACAGTGTTTGTTTTATGCAAACTTTGATTTCAGTTCACTTATTTTTTTTACTTTGTTCATAAACATGCATCTCTCACTTGAAATCACACCAGGAGAGTCCAGATCGCACCAACCCGCCACCATCAGCAAACGGTAGGAATGGACTTCTGGCCCCCAAGCTGGAATTGATCGGAGAGGACGACACACTGGACAGCTACGACCTCTATGACCCCTATGGAGACGACCTGTCAGAGCGCGGGGATATGGACTTCCTGGAGGTGGAGCTTGTGAGAAGTAAGTTCATACATTATTGGCCCCTTTGCTGAATCTGAATTAAAGTTTCTCTCCATTAAGCTCTTGAAGTTTAATGATGGTAATACCTAGTTGTCCTGTGTATCCAGGTCTTTCAGAAAAGCAGCGATGCTTACTTTCTCGTTATCGACAGATTTGAGCTAGCTTTAATCACAGCTGCCCCAACACTGAATGGTCCAAGGCTATTATGATTAATTGAAATCCTTTAAACAAAGCAAAATGATTTGTTTGTTTCTTTGTCCTTTCCTGATAAAAAGACTATTGTTTTTTCTTTAATCTTTTTAAGTGGGTTCCAACCAGTAATCATGAAGAGTCTTAGCCTACAAGTCTGCAGATTTGTATTTCCAACCCTTCAGTTCAGCTTCACAAAGTAAATAAATAAGTCAGCAGATGGTTCAACCAGATGCAGTTGGTAATCTGTGAATCCAATACTGGGTGACAAATTCTTCTCAGTTCATACAAATTAGAAAAAAATATCCTCTAAGCCAGTGGTTCCCAATCATTTTTCCCTTTAAACCCTCCTATTTGTATCTGAGAAAAACTGAGCCCCCCCTCAGATCCCACTGAGGATGGTGATTCTCTGCTTTGAAAAATTAACAAATATAATTGTTTTCATGGGTAAACTCCCAACAGAATAGGCCTAAACACACTTCTTACATATCCAGTAATTGTGTTATCATTTTTGTGGTTGAATGTGCAAACTTCATACGAACAACCTCAGAGGAGAGAAATCTCCCCAATGATGAAAGTTTTCTTCACTTGGTTTTTTGATCACCATCATTTTTTACTACAGATATCAGCATCTCATTTTCTATAAACTAATGCCCCTTCTCCTGGTGTTTCTTTAGGTAAAAGTGACAGTGTTCTCGCCATGGCAGACGCCACTCTCGACCACATGGACCATGATGCATTGTTCCTCTGTCACATAGAGCCTTCCATCTTTACCGACCGCCTCTCACCCTACCACAGCTCCCCTCCAATGACCGGTTCCTACTTCACCTCCAATTACAACAATCAGCCTTCCAAGTTTGGCAACATCAGACGGAGCAGCAGCGCAGGCAGTCAAGACCTGCTCCGCCTCCAAACGAACAACCACCAAACACACGCTCCCACCGAAAGGGTCTCCCGCCTCTCGGCTTTCTTACAGGAAATGGAGAATGACGATGGTCAGGAGGCGCTGCTGAACAACCAGCTCAATGAGCAGAGGACACTGAACGGACGGCTGATGGCCGGTGTAACCAATGCTGATGGAGACGACACTAACAGACTGAGCTCCAAAGGACAGGCCCATCGAGCTGGAATGGTCAAGGGTTGGTATTTTTTAAATACAGTTTGCAGAACAGATTTCAGAAACTTTCTGCTTCCAAATAAGAAAGTGATTGATTTCCACAGGACAAACTCACTACTTAGAATATGGTAGTAAACATGTTTGGATAGAGTAAGGCAATGTTGAAGTCAGAGGAACAGTTGATCTTTTTTTGAGCTAAATACAGAAGAAGAAGTTTATCCTTACAGTTGATGGAAACACAAGTTCAAGTAGAAAATTGATCCACTGTTTGGTTGTGTTGTAAGCCAATATCATATGTCCTGTCTCATTTTACTAAAATATTTAGTGTAAATCTTATAACTTTATTTTTTTCATAATTACAGCTGCTAGTACAGGAGCCCCCATGAGGCAGCCCCGTCACCGTCACACCTTCTACCGCCAGCCGTCCTGCACATTTTCCTACTACGGTCGAGTCGGTAGCCATCGCTACCGTTACCGCCGGGCCAACGCCGCCTTCCTCATCAAGCCATCTCGAAGCATGAGCGACCTGTACGAAGTGGAGGAGAGACACAGGAGGAGGAGCAGACAGAGGAACAGGCACCGCAGTGGAAACACCAACTCTTCCAGCGGGGACACAGAGAGTGAAGAGGGAGAGGTAAGGGAACGAAAGCATCAGTATTTCAATTTCTTGTTCAGTTTTCCGGCTGTGTATTTAAACTACTGGGTGGTAGTTTAAAATATGTTTCTATGGGTCTAATCTGGTTTCCTCTCTTCAGGTTGAGACGACTGTGCGGCTGCTGTGGCTCTCCATGCTGAAGATGCCTCCTGAGCTGCTGCGACTGTGCGCCTGTCACCTGCTCACCTGGTTCTCCATCATTGCCGAGGCGGTCTTCTTCACTGATTTCATGGGACAAGTCATCTACCATGGAGATCCTACTGTACGAGACTAAGCAGCTAAACACACCTAGAAAGATAAACGGATATATTCCTACATTCCTCTGAAGTTTGATTATTTTTTCATGAATGAATGATTTGACTTCTTGTCCATAGCGATCTAAAAAATCAAAAATTTCAGTCAAGCAAGGAACAAACTTCTCTATTACATCATTCCTATTATCTTTTCCCCACCCCTTTTGATTAGTGTAAACTATATATTTTATGCCATCTTCTTAATGTGATGGTTTATGTGGATTGTAGTGCTTAATCATTTTTTCAATCAATGTACATTTTTATATTCCTGTTAATGTTTTTTTTTAATGTGGACCCCAGGAAGAATATCTGAGCTCTGGGCTACAGCTAATGTGGATCCTAACAAATCAACCAATCTGTTATAAACTGAACATGTTTTTCTTTCTTTCTCTCTCTTTAGGCTCCTGCTAACTCAACTATGCTTGAAAACTATCACAAAGGAGTTCAGATGGGATGTTGGGGACTGGTTATATATGCCATGACTGCTGCTACATGCTCAGGTAACACATTGAGCTCACTTGATTACATCATTAAAAAAAAAAAGAATAACATCATGAACTTTGGGCTAACCACCTAACTAATCAAACTTCTCCAGCTATTCTTCAGAAATACCTCGACAACTTCGACCTGAGCATTAAGATCATCTACATCCTGGGAACGTTGGGTTTCTCAATAGGTATGAAGCACAGCACAGTGATACAAAATTACAACACAAATGTGGGAAATAAGTAAATTAATCTTTATCTTTCTTGCTATAGGAACTGCTGTCATGGCAATCTTCCCTAATGTTTATGTTGCAATGGTGATGATCAGCAGCATGGGCATCATCTCCATGAGTATCTCCTACTGTCCTTACGCTCTGCTGGGACAGTATCACGAAATGAAAGAGGTGCAACATATTCACTCAGTTTTCTGAGAAATGTAATTTCATGTTCCTGATGTGTCTTACATCTTCAGTAAGAACCAGTAGGTGCTGTCTTTAGATGGCAGAATGACAAAAAGTAAATGGTCTTGGTATTTTAACATTTTAGCTGCTTTTTAACGTAATACATTTAACTATAAAAACTGAAATTTGCCTGAAACAAGCATTCTGTTTTCTACATTTTAAAATCATTTTGTTATATATATTAATGTACTTTCTATGGAGGACTTCAGAACACGTGTCACTATAAGGAAACAAAGAACTCAGTGTACCATAAGAAAAGAAAATGAGATATTAAGCTCACAATAAAACATTTTCTTTCACTGACATTAAGTGACTGTATGTTTCTCTGCCTCCTGCAGTACATCCATCACAGTCCTGGTAACTCTCGGAGAGGCTTTGGCATCGACTGTGCCATCTTATCCTGCCAGGTGACTGTTCATGTAGTCTCTTTGAACTTTTTGTGGCAAAGCTGATGTCTTCTTAAGCAGACTGGTGTTACATAACTGTCTGTTGTTTTACAGGTGTACATCAGTCAGATCCTGGTGGCCTCGGCTCTGGGTGCTGTAGTGGAGGCAGTTGGCAGCGTCCGTGTCATTCCCATGGTGGCCTCTGGGGGATCCCTCCTCGGATTCTTCACCGCCTGCTTCTTGGTCATTTACCCAACTCCACACAGCCGGTAAGAGACTCTTCCTCATAAACAAATTAGTTTTCTTGGCAAAAGTTAGATAAGAAGGATTATACCACTCTGTCTGTTCTGTATGCTTGATATGAAGTAACCGCAGGCCAGGTGACGTAGCTTTGCATTAGCATAAGCGCTAGTTGCATAAGTAAATATTCCTTTTAGTCAAAAATTAATTCCTAACATTTATGATTGTTTGAATGATTGACAGGGACGTGGACTCATCCAAAGCTTCAGAGAAACGGGCTTTGACAAAGCCGGAAAATCCCACCAGCAGTGAAGTGGCCGTGGTTATCGAAAAACCGAGCTTCCTGAAACTAAACAAGTCCGGCAAGGCCACCACCAGCACTACATCCTGTCACACGGAGAAAGAGTCTGCTCTGTGATTGATCGGCTACATCGACAGACACGTTGCTGCAGAAGAAACTAAATAAATGTTTGAATTACAGCCGATGGAGAGACTGTGGGATGTGCAGCATCGTCCACAGTTGGTCAACTCTTTGTGTCTGTGCTTTCCTCTGACTGGCTTTTCTGCATTGTTGAAGAAGGAAAAACAAAATCTGCCATGGGACCAATTTAACACCAGACCAACAAACCCAACATATAAGCAATCTGGTCCCAGTACCGTTCTAGCCGTCATTGAAATTCTTTTCACCTAACCCTCACAGATATCTGACTGATCCGTTGTGGGTTGTCCAGAGGTGAGCGATTCATTGTTTTAAGGAGAGGTCGTTTCTGTCTCTCAGGGCCTGTATGAGGTGCTACCGAGCCACCGCCTGGACAGGAAACTTCAGGGGACACACACACCAACTTACACACACACACACACACACACACACACACACACACACACACACACACACACACACCTCTTCATCTGGGGGTCAACACAATAATCACATAAACTCCTGAGTAACGAACATTGTTGATGAAAACAAGTCCTCGAAGCTGCAATCATTGAAAATGCTGAAAATTGTTCTTCCTCGATGTGGATTACGGTTGCTTGAATCTTTGCTAACTTGATGTGGAAGATAAACGACGTGTGTGTGTTTCTGTTGACTTTGTTTCTCCAGTGAGGGCATTGTGTTCACCAAAATAAAGCCAACACACTTTGGCTTTGCGGGACTTTGACACCACTCTGCATCTGTAGCTTTAAGACTCGAGAGACTTTTGGAAGTGGCATTTTTTTTTTTTATCTAAGAGCCTGGTCACTGAAAAAAAAAAAAGACATGTTTGTTCCTGATCACCCAAATGGCTTGTGAATGGATTTTTTTTTTTTACTCATAAAGTCTTTAATTGAGCCTTAAGGAGGCTTTGCTCAGAAGTGGAGAGCATGAGCGTAACGTTGCCTGTATATTCAGCCGAAAGGACAAACGTGGTCAAATTCCAGGAAAGAAAGAGCATAGATGCAATGAGCAATGGCATTCAAATCCCATATATTATTGTCATGACTTGTGAAGGGCCCAGAAAGATGCTTCTCTTTGTTTTGAATAATCAGACTAACCTACATGCTGCAGGAGCAGGAGAGAGACTAATCAACCAGCAGACGAGAACAGGAGAGACATGTGGAGTTGTTCTTTTTCTCTCTGCTTTTTCATTTTCATTTTAAAATACTGTTAGCACAATGTTTGTGTCGTAGTACACATTGTTGAAGGGGTGTTAAGTGGCAGTATGAAAAGGCTTGTTATTGGAGCAGTGATGGAGGATTCAAGTTCCTAGTTTAGGCGTCAGACCTCTGCTAATTCTAATCTGTCAACAGAAGCCGATAAACTTATCTTCGATGCTCATTATATCTGAGTTTCATACGCTATATTAATGTCTAGAACAAGAGAAAGGGATGAGAAAAATTCTATTAGTTCAAAGGAGTAAAATGGGATTTTGGGAAATCCCTTTTATTTACTTTGTTCTGCAGAATTACATCAAAAAATGTAAATCTCTTCTCTGTATGCTAAATATGAAACTCCCCACATTAGACAGTTAGCTTAGCAAAAAGACTTGAAACAGAAGGAAGTCGGTATTTTAGCTTAAAAAAAATGTCTTCCCTGTTTCTGTTTTCCTTTTTTTTTTAGCCTAACACCATTTGGTTCTTGCTTCATGTTAACCGTACATGATGGTATCGATCTGATTCAAGAGTTTCCCAAAATGACAGACTACTCCTTTAAATGAAAAAACTTCAGAACAAAATTTGAATTGGTCCAGGTTTGGAGATGCATGTTTTAACCATTAACTAAAGCCTTTTGTAACGTATTGACATCTGCTGTTTAATTAGAGCAAATAGCAGCAGTGTGATACGTTTGGCTTCACTTTGGCCCTGTTTGGATTTATAACAACAATCAGCTTATAACATAAATATTGTACTACAATGGAGGGGCTAGATGCAAGATGCATAAATTAAAAACAAACTCCTTCCAATCCTGATAGATTGTTTCATAGAGCTGCACGTTTACGAAAAGAGTTGCATTTAAAAAAATCATGCATGGTGTCATTGGTTTACTGATAAACCAACCAGGCGTCTGTTAATCAGTGAGGGGAGAGGGCTGTGTGAGGGTCATTCAAGGAGAGCGGGGTGGTCTGTTGTGGTGAAATCCTTTCTGTGTTTTTTATTTCTGTCCTCCATCTGTCAGGGGGAAAGGAGAAGGATTTGGGTCAGTTTTCCTCTTGGCTCCATCAGCATACATACAAACTTAAAGGAATCCAAATGTAAAGTGCAAGTGGGTTGATTTACTAATGAAAGCAGATTTCATGTCAGAGTGTATTAAAGCATTTATGGAGAAGCTTAGTTTTTAGAAGAGGATTCACTCACGACAATGTGCTTATTTCTTTCCCTTGGAGGCGTGTTGGTGCAGTTTTTAACTTTTTCTTTTTTTTAACAAAATAGATTCCATTATTTCAGGTACATTCAGTCAGTCCCCGACCAGAACAGAGGAAGTGTTTTTGCTCTGTGACTCTGTTGCTATGATGGGATCATGACAAAAGACAAGGGGGTACAGATGCAGGGTTCTGTATGGTGTCTGTAACCACATGGGCAATAAAACATTCTGGCTAAATAAATAGATGCGAAACTTCACTTTAAGGACAGACATGAAGCTTAAAAAAAACTTCTGTTTTGGAAGGTTTGCATGCAAAAATAGCAATATGCATGTATGCAACACCAAAGTATGACTCTGTACAAATCACTCAAGCTCTTTTCTTTATTGTCCTAATAGGTCAGGGATGTATTTTATAATGCATGGCTGGATGTTTGTGTCTTTCTGTTTGAACTTTACTGTGTATAGAAAAACCAACATGTACTTTTTAAGCTGAAGCATTGTGCTCGGGCTGGGGGAGTACACTCTTAACAAGCATGTGACTTTGATTTCTTTTTTTTTTGGCACATTTACGAGTAACGTTTCAGACAACACACATCTTGTTGCTTGTGCATAAAGGTGTTATGAAGGTGTTGAAATGTTTAAAACAAGATGTGTGTAGTCTCTGAACAAACTACTCCTTGTTAAAAGTGTAGACGAGAAACTCCAGGTCGTGAATACTTGAAGTGCAACTTGAGTGTTTTTGTTCCATTGCAGTGAAAAGTCTTTGATTTTTGGGTTTCTTCATGTTTTTTTTGTTTTTTTTGTTCTTAAATGTCCCATGCCTTTTTAACGCAGACTCTGGAATGTTCAGACAGCAGCTCGGCTTGCTGGGAGATTGAGTTCTTACCTTTGATTACATCTTGTGACTTAAATGTTATCGAATGTGAAGTGATTTCAGCTGAAATCATTTTAATTTTGATGTTTGCATAACCAAGGGTGGGGGGTGGAAGGGGTGTGACATTGCACAGAACTTGCACATGATAAAACAAACAGTAGATTTGTGTTGCAAACAAAAGAAAATATATAACTGTGGATATTTATTTTTTGTAGGTTTCTTTTCTAAGAAGGAAACTTTTACTTAGTTTCCAAAAGGATTCATTAAAGCTATTCTGTTTGCTGTTACGGGAATTGTTACACAAGTGGACTGGATCATGTGTGTGTGTGTGTGTGTGTGTGTGTGTGTGTGTGTATGAGGGCAGTCTCGGCTGCTCAAATGTAAGGAACAGGGCAAGAGTGTGTTAAAAATGTCATCTCAGTGTTTGTTTTTTTGATTCTGGTTCTCCATTCTTTGCAATCACCTGGTTTACACTTAACTCTGGAATCGTTGGCTGCATCCGGGGGGGGGGGGGGGGGTTATTTACGAGCCTTTAATTTTCCGGTGTTTTAACCCAAGTAGAACATTTCCTTTTTCATTTTTGTTTTTGTTTGAACTTGAGGCAGAGCCACAAGGGAGAGTTTTGGCCTTTGCACTTTTTTCAGTGGCGGCCATATTGGCTCCACCCTCCTGATCATTGAATGAATGTTGCGATGTGGTGATGCCTGCTCATATTCCAGCTAGCAGCTGTCAGCAGCTGTAATGCTGTTACGTCCAACCTGGCCTGACTCGGCCTGTGTGGCTCTGCCTCGAGAACACTGTGTGTTAAAGACGGAGGAGAGCGATGCCTATACACTTAGATCTACACAGAGATTAAATCAAGATGAATACTTAAAGAATGGGAAAGTACTTTACTATATATAATATGCCTTGTTATATGGAAAAAAATATGTATATATACAGATTTCTCTTTAGTTTCTTCTTTTTTTGCTGCTATAAAAAAGATGATTATTTTTGTTAGTAGTTTTGTTTTCTATATAAAGACTGTATATATCTCTATGTTCTGTAAATATGCTTGAGCCTTCATATGTAGGACTCTGGATGAACACTGTATGGAACGCACCTTTAAAATCTACTCAGAAGTAAACCAACAACGACTCCTTTCATCATTATTGCATGACTCAAAATATGAGACCTTCAATGAAGTGAAAGTAAAATGACACATGTCACGCACTGACTGTAAAACAAACGCAGTACATATACAGTTAAATGTAAAACTATAGGAACATGATGAGAGAATGACCATACTGTGGACCATTAATGCTCTCTGCCGTCAATACAGATGGATGAAAGATTTACATGGAGAGGAGATTCTTCTTCGTGCAGAGGGGGCGCCTAAAATAAAACAAATTATGTAACGAGCAAGTGACACAACAAGAAAAGTGTTGCCTCTTTGAATATGCACAAAAAGGTCATGTTTTATTTCGGGAATATTTTGGTTCAAGCCTTACTGTGTGATCAGTTTGCCTTCAGTTTCCTCAAGAAAAGCAAACAGGTAAAGACACTAAAGCTTTACTCTGCAGTGACTCGTTCAACACTGCATAGAATCTTCAAACAAACTTGATGATTTATCAAATAAGAATTGTTTCCGTTACATTTCATCATCCGTGTGACCTGCTGCTGCTCTGCAGTTTGACTCCTTTTTTTTCTTTACTCAGCACCTTGAACGCAGTCGTCTGGTTTCCCATAATGCCTTGCAATAGCACTGCTGAGAGAGGAGAGGAAGATCAGACAGCTTTGTTCCTGCAGACTCAGATTTCTCTCCCTCACACGGGGTCAGGGCCCCTCTCTCTCTTTCCATACACACACCAGAGAAGGAACTTGAAACCAGTTTGAGTATGTGTGTTTGCATGAGTGTCTGACCCAGACTAATCATGTGACCACTCGACCAGCTGATGGGGAATGTGCTCTTGTTATGTGGTGTACTTATGCCGAGGTATAAACTTACAGGCAGGAACATTACGCTGTCTGAACTGTAATGACCTTCTGCCCCTCTCCTCTGGAGGGTTAAAGGGGAATACCACGCAATATAATAACTCCAGCTGTGACTCCACATAAGATTTATTATACTGAGCAGCTAGTCTATTATATCAAACCAATATAACCAATATAATTGTATCCTCCCCAACTATTTGCACCACTTTTCAGTTTATAGTTTACTTAAGCTAAAGTTGATGTTGGGTAAAATTTTGGATAGAAATTTGAGAAAAATTTCCCCTTTTGAACTTTTAGGTAGTAATAGAAAACAAAATGAATTAATAAGATGTTGACAGTAATTTAGGGAGATCTTTAAGTTTATCCAGAATGTCCTAAAAGACCCCCTCAAATATTGTGTGAACTTTATATAGCGTATGAAGCCTCCACACCAGACTGAAAGCAGATAATTTAAAGTGACAGTCGCACACACACACTCTTCACTGAACGACCTTCTCATGTAATTACATACGATTCAGCAGTGGTTTGGATGAATGAAAAAACTATAAAATCATAATCAGTTTTGATCAGTCAGATTTCTTCTACTGTAGGGAGACACGGTCTTCTCGTGGGAAAAACAAATCTGACAGGTCTTCTAGATATGAGTCATGGTTTTTATGCATTTCTGGTACCCATCAACACTAAGGCCTTAATGTATTTCCTTTTGGCTGTGTTATATTCATAATCATTTGTATAAACTGAGAGTGAAACTGTCTAGCTGTCTGACTGATGCCCATGATAACTTCCAGTCTCCTCACTCTCCATCTGCACATCTTTAGGTGGAGAACCTAACTCTCATATAGTGTATTCAGTCAGAAGAGTTACCTCCTTTTTTCAAGTTCGGAAGCTACTTCTGTCAGGTTAGGTAGCTCATTCTGTTAGGTAAGTTAGCTCATTTTATCAAAAGTAGCTAATTCTTTCTGTTAAGTTGCTCATTCATTCAAATTTTATCAGGTACCTCATTCAGTGAGGTGTGCTAGCTCATTCTGACAGGTGGGGTAACTAATCCAGCCAGGTAGTGTAGCCCATTCCATCAGGTACTTTAGGACTTTCTGTCACAGCCATGCTTCAGGAAAAGGACAAAGAGGCCAGGAACAAAAGTATGTTTTTGAATAATTTCAATCAGTAATTTCATGTAAATTGAGAGAGTGAGAGAGAGAGAGAAATACAGCCCACTCCCAGCATATACATAAAATAAACTCAAAACTAGTTTCTCAAATGTCTTTGTTAAACAATTTTAGGTTTTACTCCCCAGGCCCAGATTAGACCACCTCATGAACTTCTTGCCTTGCAGTTTCCTCCAAGTTAATCTGCAGGTTTATTTTTTTATGCCACATCTGATCTGCTCTACCAACTTATTTATCTTAGCTGTTAAAATGTCATGTTTGTAAGTCTGTAATGATTTACTGTTGTTTTTTTTTTTTAATTTTGAAAAAAAAAAAAATCTTAACAGAATTAAGAAGTTTTGATGAGCATTGAAAAGATAAATCAATCATGAGACTAGTAAAATTATTAAAAACAAGAGTTGTAAACATTAGTTTCAACAGTTTACTGGAAAACGATTTCTTGATCAGTAAAATTCAAGAGAGAATGGCATTTAAAATGAGCTTAGGCTACAAATGATTTAGTCTGTGCCAACTTTTAACCTGCTTCATGTTTCTCCCTATACAAATAAAGATTCATTAATTAATAACATAAATATTTTGGAAAAAGAATCTGAAGAAATAAAGATTATCTTTAAAACCATTTTTTTTTTTTTTTACCTGATCCTTTTTTTATCCTCTTGAAATTATCTCAGCATTATCTTACATTTACTGTGGACCTGGTCATTGAAGATACAGGTGGACATAGAAGATCTTTACAAGATGTACCATTGAAGCACTTTCCTACAAACATGTTTAATATTAAGACTTCAGAATCTCCTGTGCAAAAACCAAAAGAAGTCAGTCTTGTCATGATCTGTACAAGTTCTTTATTTTATTGTAAGCACAGCTTTGTTAAAGCACGGAGGAAACACAACAGTGGAAACTAGAATGTTACAACAAGAGGAGGGAAAGAAAGACACAATGAAGAGGAGAGGAGAAAATGGTGACATGACTTGTTTTTCATAGCTGGAAATAAAACATTTCTACAAGTTTCTCAGCAGAGAGAAAACATTAAGTGTGAGAGAGACTACGGCACTCGCAAAAGAGAGAAAGAGAAAATAAAAACAAGGGTGGGCAGCTCCCGGGGGGGGGGGGGGGGGGGGAAGAGACTCTTCTAATGACAGTTATCCATTTGAATATCATATATAGATACATATCCACTATGTGATAATAAGCCATGTCCTGTCATACTTCATGTAGTAAGCAGCACGCACTCGTCTTTCTACCCATGTTACCCAGAGGTGGACTGACCCCAGATGAGCTGGGAGACATTGAACGACACCACGGGTTTTCTGAAATGGGTGGACTTCATATTAATTTAAAACCCCCAGGCACACTGACTCTGAATGTCCCCAATAAAAAATTATTGTTAAAATGTTATCTCATGCATAGCCAAGCACACAACGTCTCCTATACTCTGGAATCTAACGATGTTCTGCCTTTATTACGAGCAGGCGTGACCCACTGTGACTGTGTGTGTTAGTGCTGCACGGTGTATCGCGGTCGTACCTATTATGCTCTTCAGCACCTTTTTGAGAGAGAGAAAGTTTGTGTTTGTGTGTGTGTGTGTGTGTGTGTGTGTGTGGGAGAGAGTGAGAGAGGAAACTCCAGACATTAAAACTTGCTGCAGTAAAAACTCATGGCGTAAAATTAATCCAAACTATGACACAATGTACATTTACATTCCTGTCTACCTGGCCCCAGTTACTGGTTGTTCAAGAAAGACACAAAGGCGGCACCGTTTGTTCGTCTCAGCCTTGCCCGATGAAACTCAGCCCCCGCCCCCCACCCAAATAGAAATATGAGATCCATGCAGTTTCATCACTTTCTGTTGACATCAAGAGCACTCCGAGAGGATACTGTGTAGTTTGAGAACTAGTGGAGAAGGACGGACATTTGCATCCATGAGTGATTAGTGACAAACCTGCGTGACTGGATGTGTGTTATCTGTTCTTGTTTAATGCAGATGGAAGGGTTCGGTTCGTTCAGGGTGGATCCTCAGTGATGGTCAGGGAGAACTGCAACACTCCTCTCTTCTGCACCATACAGGAAATGTACGAGGACTGTTAGTGTGTGTGTGTTTACATGTTGATGTAAGCAGTCTGTGTTAGGATGTGTGTTTTGTTTTTTTTCTCGGCCTGTTGTTGGTGTGAGCTCATGAAGACGTTTAGGGTTTGTAGGGCAACGTTGTAGTTCTGCAGTTGCCCTGTGGGAGGGCGCTGTTGTCTCCTATAAGCCCTCAGATGGAGGTTCACCGCCGCTGGAGCCGGACTGGGCACGTTTGATGTACAGATTCAACAGCTTCAGCTATGGACACACACACACAGACAGAGGATAAACATGTTGTAAGATAGATGAAGCCATGTCTCTTGGAGTTGGAAAGATTTCAAACAAGGTGTATACTGAGGAAAATGGATTGTTTTAAAACATGTTTCCTCTGGTATTATCATGCAAGTTGTCGCACTCACACTGGCAAAGTTGTCCCGTACTGTGCTCAAGCCCGATTGCCCCCTTCCCCATTCCCCCGCTGACCTGCACTCACACTGCTCCAGGACTAACCGGGCCCAAGCATGGTTACCTAATACAACACATGTATGTCTTTACGTAGGCTAATTATGAAGCGTGCTTAGTTTACAGGGCAGGCGGACTGGAGAAAAAAAAAGAACAAAAAAAAAAACGCACTGTCTGAACAACACAGAGAACATGACCGCTACTTTTTGAGTCATTTTAGTCAGATACAGCCATAAAACTTCTGGATTTTTCCATAATGAAGGCTGTCATCGTTTTGTTCCTGCATGCTTCTGCTCGTGCATGAACTGAACCGTGCCGAAGCACACCTCTTTGAAGTGTGCCAGGGCCAAGGAAGTGTACTGTGCTTGAGCATGGATCGGAGCCCTCACACGAGTGAAAAGAACTGGACCTTAGGGCTGATGTGTGCTTGGGCACGGTACGGATTGCCTAGAGTGAGTGCACCCTCGGAGGAAGTGTTGGCTGAACCCTGATATTTCAATGTAAGACACTAATGTGCTTTGTAGTTTGTGGTTGGTTGGATGATTGATTGTTTGATTTGATTATTTTCTGAAATGACAGATGATCTTCTTTGCTTAAAGCTGTGGTTACCTTGCTGCTGGAGAGCTGGTTGAGGTGGGGTTTGAGGTCCTCCCCTATCACTGCGTAAATGGCCACCAAGCAGAACACACAGGCTTTCCTCACACTGCTCTCAGAGTTATCGTAACCCTGTCAGACCAGAAAAGATGATGTTAGGAACCTGAAGGACTCACATTTTCATTTAGGAATGTGGGGTCAGTTACATGAGTCCAACACTGAAATGCTTCTGTAAAGGGTACAACTTTTAATACAGAATAAACTCTTATCATCATACTTCTCACAATGCTAGATTTTGATCTCCAGAATCCAAACTAATTCATTTGAATTGAATATATGATGACTATGTGGGAGGTACCTGTATGAGTCCTGGCACTATCTCAGGCAACAGGCTGACGAGGCCTTCCCGGGGAACCCTCTCCACCACTTTGGTCTGCATCTTTATGGCGGCCAGGTTGGTGGGGTAGTCAGCAGACTGGATGATGGGACACAACACCTTGATACACTGGTCAGGACTGATGGACAACGCCAACATGGCTGCCGTCTCCTCTGCTGCTCTTACAACCTGCAGAAACACACATTGAACATTTTTTGTTGTGTCAACATAAAACAACAAGTTAGGTTTACATCACACTCAGTGAATTCAAAGATGTTTCAAAACCATATGCTTTATTCAGTGTTTTATCTGTTTTTTTAAGGGAAAACCCCTGGAAATAATTTGGCAAAGGTTAAAACTACAGGAATGAAGAACAACGTGAAATAATAACCGTAAAACAGGCAGAGTGCCTACAAATCACATAAGCTGACATTAGCAGCCCCTCCAGATGTGTCTGCCATGTTTAGGAGAATCTAGTGATCGACTTGTATTGTTTTTCATGCTCATAAGAAAATGACAGTTCATCAGTTACCCTTTACTTCTAGAAAACAGTAGTTATCAATGGCAGCAGAACATCACATCAGCAGTGGCAGTATTTATTTATACATTTTCAAAACTAACTGGTGTGTTTGAGTACCTCTTTATGAGGGTCTTTGTGAGCCTCCAGGGACTTCATGATGGTGAGCTCTGCATAGTTTTTGAACCTCCAGGGCTGTTTGCTGAGAATCTCCCTCAGCACCCGCAGAGCCAGCGTTCGTATCAAATGCTTGGAGAAATACAAACATTCAAGTTCAAAAGGAAATATTTATTTTTGTGTTATTTATCACAGTAATTCAAAGTGTGTGCCTACCTCTCTGTCCCCCATCGTCTCAAGCAGGAGCAGCAGGATGGTCTTGAAATGTTCGTCCCACACCTGCAGGGTGTTTTCGCGAATCAGCTTGAGCAGTTCGCACAGCGCCGCCTTCCTCTCCTCAATGCGCTCGTTGTGATTGGACAATTCCTTGAGCAGCTCTGCCACCAGCTCTGATTGGTCCAGGCTGCTATCTGTTGAGATTGATAGAAAGAATAAAGCTATAATTAAAAGAGAAGGATTTGGTGTTTGTTTTGCACATTTTTTTCTTCTGTTTTTGTACCGTCTGTGAGTTGCTCAGAGTCGTCCATGCTGGTGTCTTTGCGACTGTGTTTGAAGGGAGAATCAGAGAAGTGCTCACGGGCTCCTCGGGGGCTGGAGGAGAGCAAGGGGGTGTTGAGGAGGGACGTCTTGTTGTCCAGGGCCATTCGGCCTCCGTCCACGAAGTCTGACACTCTGCTGTCAAAGTCTCCCTGCAGTGATAAAATACTATTATATTAACTCAGGACTCAGGTGAGTGCAAGGTGTGCATGCTGTCACAAAGGTTCAGATGTCGGCCTAAACAAAGTAAACAAACACTTGACTGAAAGGTCCCATATTATACTTTTTCTGCTTTTATATGCCCTTTAGTGTGTTTTCCAAGTGTCCTGTGCATGTTTAGACACATCTATGTGCAAAAATTCAAAGTCTGCGGAAACGCAGCTTCTCCTACGTCCTCCTGTTAGCTGTAGCATTAGCCACATGTAACGCTCGGTTCTAGCCCCCCTCGATAAAAATTTGTCAGTGTGACGTCATTGTCAGTGTGAGATCACTGATCTAAGTCCATTGGCTCGTTGTGGCAAGCCCTGCAGCTCATGTTGCAATTTCTGAGAAGCGTGCTGAGCAACTGACCAATAACAACAGAGCGGATCGGCAGACCAATCAGAGCAGACTTGGCACATGTGGGGTCTAACAGTGGGGGCTCAACAGAGCGCAGCTGACGGACTCAGAGCGTAGAGGGAGCAAGGAGGAGCAGTACATGAAAACAGACACTTTTTTCAAACTTTATCTATTGTGAATGTACAAAAGTAGATACATAGATTAAATATACGAACCCCAAAAAGGGCAGAATATGGGCTCTTGAAAAAATGTTTTGACATCATGTTCTCTTGATGAGATAAAATCATCCAGTGTGGGACTGACACGCAGTGAACCGACAGGTCTGAAGTAGAAGAGGGTGAGGACTCTTCAACACAATGATCCTTGAATATTTTGTCTGATGTGGAAACGTTTTTTTTTTTTTCTTCAAAATCGTGTCACCACCATGAGTAGACAGATTCTGACTTTAAATCAAACATGTTGATGATCACAGGACAAACACAAACACCACCAGTCAGTGTGCTCTACTGACCTCCTCTCCCTCCCGCCGCTGAATGGGTTCATTCATGTCCTCTTGGCTGCGAACACTGAAGTTCTGGATTGCCTCAGTGACACCTTTCAATGAGCTGTAGATGTCCTCTGAGTTCATGTTCTCTGTGTCGTAGTCGAATGCACTGCACATAAACCAGACAGAGTGACATGTGTTTAACATAGTGTAACCAAAGGAACTCACTTCTCTATGACAAGAAAGTAGATTAATGTGACGAGTTGAAAAGATTTAAGATTGATTTAAAATGTATTTAACCAGGAAAATACCTCATTGAGGTTAAGAAATTCATTTACTTTCAGTAACAAATTCAACAGTAGACCAACATTTAGAAAATACATAAAGACAAATTAAACAGTTTGATTGTTTGTGACTAAGCCAATATTTTTTATAAATTAATTTTTGTTATATTTTTTTAAATGAATAACTAGAGACAAAGGGGTAAAAATGACACTTATACCAACTCTTGCTATTGGGCTAGTATGAATGCAACATACTCTTAAACCCGTTTCCAGCTAGCGGTCTGGTTTGGTTCAGTACAGTTCGGTAAACCCTGAGCTCACTTGCGTTTCAACAGCCATCACTACCCATTCACATCACTACATCATAGAAGAATGACATAGTGTAGACAGCCAATAAATCCAACAAAGAAGATGAACGTGAAACAGTAAAGAAAGATCAATGATTCCTCAGATGGTCTGCATCTCCGTAGTCCTCCATTGGGTGGTGCTAGGCCCTGACAATAGCCGCAAAAAAACAAAACAGCCATGAAAATACTCTCTCCAAATCCACGGGATACTTTAACATGGTGCGTTTTGTGTCGAACGGAAAGGGATTCTTTCGACCAATCAAAGGACTGCAGTGTGTCTGACTCTGGCCTTTAGGGTCCGACTGGTACGCTTGGCATCCCAAAAGAAGGGTTACCAAAAAAGTAGGAAGGCAAGGATCGGTTATGTTGGTACCATCACCAACTTTTGACAGTGGAAACACTAAGAAACCAGACCATAGTGGAAACAGGGCTATATACTCTTCATATTCTACTTGTTTCATTTGTTCACTCTAATTTCTAAATGACTGTATATGGATTTTTAAGCGTTTGTGTTACCTTGGTGAGGGGGTGTTCTGGGAGGTATTGGTGGGGGAGGTGACTGGACTGGACCAACTGGCAGGAGATCGAGGGGTGTGGCGTGTCAGAGGGCTTCCCATTGATGCCTGAGAAGGTTATTATAAAAAACAAAACAAGTTAGTTTTTAAACCACAGTGTACTGACAGTGTCTAAAATACTCACCAGCAGAGTTTGTGTGTGTGTGTGTGTGTGTGTGTGTGTGTGTGTGTGTGTGTGTGTGTGTGTGTGTGTGTGTGTGTGTGTGTGTGTGTGTGTGTGTGTGTGTGTGTGTGTGTGTGTGTGTGTGTGTGTGTGTGTGTTTACCTGTGCAACATTTCCAGTGTTCTTCAGGTGGTTCTGAAGCAGTTTGGTGGCTCCATCCTGGAAGGTTTTGGGCAGAGCTGCCAGCAGCATGGTGAACTCTGGAGTGTTGAGCTGAAACAGAGAGATCAGCACCGACTGTGCGGCCTGGGACACACAGAATGCCTCGTTAAAAACTATTTTAGTGTTACAATAGAGTCATGTTTTCGTGGCATTTCAGATTTGTGTTTCAGCACCTTTCTGACGTCAGAGCTCTTGGGTTCAGTCGTCCACGTGATGATACGAGAGACGGCCAGCCGAGTCTCACTGGAGTTCACAAAGTCTGGAGCTTCCATCTGTAACGTCAGCGTCTCGATGTACTTCAGAATGGCCACCTTCACCTGGGATACAAAAACACAGATTAACAAAAACATGAGTAAAGATTGATTAGTAAAAAAATAAACTGCGTGGGCCAATTTTAACCTGTGAAAATACAAAAACAGTAATCACAAAATTACACACGTGAAAAAAAGACCACTCATGTTCACAGTCAGCATGAAGACTCACAGCAGACTGTGAATCTCTTGCAGGTCTGAAAATGAAAACAAATCTGATGAATTAGTGACATAAATCAAAGTGCATCAATGGTAATGCCTTATGACCTCCAAAACACAAATCATTCAAAAAGGGAATAGATGACAAAAGACAAAAAAAAAGGAAAACAACAACAACAAAAAACAGAAACAAATAAATGCAAACTTCACTGCAGATTCCAAAAACACTACAACAACAACAACAACAACTGACTCCTGCTCTAATTCTCCTCCTAAGGTCTCTCTTCTTCTTCCTTTCTTAAAAAATGCTCCTTAAGGACCAGAACTTTCTCCAAACCTACTTATATGCGCCATATAATTGCTCCCCCCGGAGCGCACTGACCTGGGAGGACTGGCTCCAGGCTGCGGCCTGCTCGTCTAGAGAGCAAGCGTGGCGCCGCGCTCTGGGGGGGAACAATTTAACCCCGGACCCTCCCCTGCCTCGCCCGCAACACGAGCTCCGTACAGGCTTCAGAGAGAGAGAGGAGAAGCACCGCGTCAATCAACGGAGACAGAAAGGGAGACGAGGACAGGGGAGGGAAAGGGGAGACAAGAAAGGAAAAGAAAAAGGAAAGGGGAGGAAGGGAGGGTGCAGAGAGTCTAGTAGGAGTAAAAAGATTGGAAAGGAGGCTTGGGCGATTGTGACTATTATCATCTATTCTGAAAAAGGAGTAATACACAACGCTGCTACATGATGGCAGCAAAGAGCTCTGAAGTCTTACTACATAAATCTGTTGTTTATGAAGCTCAATGCAACAGTTGACTTCGCATTATACTGTATACTAGTATATGTTAAGTACTTGTTACAACATAATAATTTTACATTCATTGTTGTCATGGTCTTCGTTTAGGTTTTGTTTGGAAGAGGACTTAAAAACTAACACAAAATAACCCAACTTAGCGTTAAATTCATGCTTATCAAAAAACATAAAAAGGTTTTCCTGTCCAAGGATGGAGTTTATATTCAAAGAGTGTCTGAATTTCATTTTTTAAGTCTGATCATGGATGACTAACTTGGAAAGTTAATAAAGCATATGTAAACTCAAAAAAGAAATCTTTGAACAGGAAAAAATTGGGAGAATAAGGTGAAACATTGAAAGGGAAAAGGTGTGGGAGGGGATAATTTCAGGGATAAGGAAAGCTTGAAATAAGAGATGGGTGAGGTTATAAAGTTGCTGTTATAACAAGGTTAGTGACAGAGAGGGAGAAGGAGATGATGGATGAGGAATCGGAGAAAGAAAGCGTGAGGAGTGTGCCCACATAGTAACAGTGCAAAAAAGCCAGTGGAGTGGCCACATCAACTGCCAGCCAATCACAGCCCATGATTCAGTTTTTTTTTTGGGAGGCGGGGCCAGCATTTGCAGGCACGGGATCATATCAGAACAGCAGTTACCATGGCTACACAGTCTCTGAATTTCGGGCATTATCTTCCTGTTCATTACCCTCCATCCCTCAGACATAAACAGTAAGCTATCTTTCTTATAAAGACACACATAGTATAATCACAGACACACAGTCACACAAACATTAGATGAAAATGTGCTTTACCTTGAGGTTGGGCGTCTGCGTCTGGTCCACAGTGAACCTCATCAGAATCGTAAACTGGAGGTCATTGGGGAAAGACTCTCTGTCAAAAAAAAAAGACCCCAACCCAAATTAAAATTTCTACTCACACAGCAACACATCTCAGTCTTTCAGTTGTCTATAGTAAAAAAAAAAAACAACAACTAAAAAACCTTAAACTAACTTCAGATTTTGCACATCAGAGGAATAAAAAAAATTAATTTTCTACCATTTAAGCATATGTAAAACACCAGACAGAGAAGGCCCCAGTCTTATATATTATTTGACCTATAAAAATGGTCACTGACCAACATTTGTTGTCCTTAATGAAATGAACACTGCTGTGCGGACCTGAGGGATCTTTGGGATCTCTATCAGTAGTTTAAATCTTTGTTTTGGTTTGTGGAAGGGGCAAGATGTCAAAAGGCCATGGCAGGGTCTATTGTGCATCTCTTCTGACAAATCACATCACAAGCTAAATTTGTTTTTAGCTTCACTTTTGTACAACGTGAGGATAATACTCATTGTCCATCTTGAGATACAGTCAATGACTCAAACCAGGCAAGAAATACAACTTAGTGGAAAAAGTCCTTCCATTATTTTTCAACACAAGTTTTAGCAATGGATTATGTTCCACTTTAAACTATGCCTACATTTCCTATTTTACAAAGTGAAATCAGGTACATTAGCTCAAGTTTGACTTTTATATACATTCACCATAGCTCATAAAAAAGGCCCTGAAATCAGTATAAATATGTGTGTGTGAAGCCCACCGTGTGATATCCAGGGCTCTCTGAACTTTGGCCTGTACGGAGCCCAGCAGGTCGGCTCCCATTTTCTTCAGCAGCTGTGTGAGCAGGACAAACAACCAGTCCTGCAGATCCTCCTTATGGACCAGGATAAAATCTACCAGTGTCTCCAGGAACATACTGAACACCTGAACACACACACACACACACACACACAGAGTTTGGGTTACACATGGACTCAGTCACTAAACTACTAACGTGATTAGTACACACATGCATACATACACATGATCCAGCATTTACACTGTGTTTACATGATAAGGTCAAGCTCCTAAAGTATCGTGTCAAACCAAACAATAGTGAAGTTAGTGGTTATCAACTCTTCATTGTAACAGCACACCATCATTCCCAAACACCAATTAAAGCTTAATCACCCAAAATGTATGCATGAATAAAAAAACATTAATATTAATACTAAAAAACAACCAAAGTATGACGTGACAAAACCAATCACACTGTGTTGGCAGGACGGCGTAGTTAAAGGCAGCATTGTTTGAGGCAGGTTAGTGAGTGATTGTTATGTTGTTGTACATAAAATACAGTTTCACACATTTGTCAAACTTACTCTCTATAGAGAGTTCCAGAGTGGGGGAGCATGGGGGAGAGAGAGACACATCTGTTAGCATCCTGACAGACAACAGCTGATGTGAATAATCATGACTTTCAATCCAACATTTGCTACATGGAATGAGACACATTGGCTAAGAGTAACAACACCGTAACATTTGTGAGGTGATGTTTTTTTTTTTTTTGCACACTAGAAAGGAACTGAGAGAGTAACTTGGAAAAAAAAGGGAGATAGAGAAGAGGGTGAATGAAACAGATGAAGATAAGAGTCCATGGCGTGATGCGGTACCTTGAAGGAGGCTGAGCTTATACCGGATTCTGCCGTGCCGTACACTCTGCCGGAGTCTCGCTGAAATTCATCAAATCGTCAAACACGTCAAAAACGAGGGGGGGCTGGGAGAGGGGGGGCTCACACACCTTACGTTATGTGTGAGGCACTCAAAAAAACCGCCGTAAGAAAAGTGGCAGAGTTAGAGAGAGAGAAACTCAGCAGGTTAATCAGAGAGAAGAGCTGGCAGCCGCAGTATGCGTGAATATTCAAGTGTGTGTGTGCGGTCAGTGTCGTCGCTCTAAACTGCAGCGAAGAGAGGGAGGGGAAAGAGAGGGAGTGGCAGTGGATGCATTGAGAACAGCCGGCGTATCGGCTGCTGAACATTTACAAAGCAATCCAGCAAGACGGCGGACGACAGTGAGTTCACACGCAACCTCAGGCATGGCATGCCGTTAGAAAACAGTCCGTTGCACACACTGCATGCCTAGGTTTATGTTCCAGTGTGTTTATCCATGTTTGTACATCTGAGAAACTTTTTGACCCGTTTATCTTTGTCTCTAACCGTAACTTTAACATCCATCTGTGTGTGGTAAGAAATAAATGCTTGTCTTTGTTCTGGCAGAATCCGGTACAGTGCAGGAGGTGAGATAAAAAAAAATAAGTGAAACCAAGTAAAATTGATGTGGATGAAAAATGAATCCATGTGAAATGATTTTTGTAAATGAGTGTTGTGGCTCGTTGTGTGAATTCCTGATCTGCATGCAACCATACCTTACTGTGAGGATCTGCAAACATCCTGGTGAAGATTTCACATAGTCTCTTCAGCTCCACTCGACTGTATATGGAAATGATACCTGGTTAGATCAAAATCAATAATCCTTTGATACTTAGAAAACACATTTGCCTGCTCTGTGGCTGACCTGAGGGTGCGTTGGTTCTTGAGCAGTGCCTGTAGGCCCAGCAGTCCCTCCTTCCTCTCTGACCAGTTTGCACTGGCACATCGGTTCAGAACCTGACAAGAAGTACAAAAACCAACACAGGCCTGTTAAATACTTCCATAATGGCAGAGGGAAATCCTGAATAAAATAAATACAGAGCCTGACTCAGAGTTGACATGGCAATGTCAGATTGATTCAACAAAAGCTCTTCTATGAAGGTCCTTTCTGCTCAAAGCAGGAACTGTGCACTTTCATTCTACGTCACCATCCTGTTTCGTGTTTCTGTAACTCCTAATCAAGTGCTGTGTACACGGAGGAATCAGGCAGGACAAGGCTTTTTTTGAGCAGCATTGACAAATAAGATATGATGCTAACAGCAAAAAACAGCAACCCAAAAAACAGCAACCCAAAACACAGGATCCGGGAGCATCTTGCATTGTTATTGTTTGGAAAGCAGCATCCCTGGCAGAAGCTTTCATACATCAGAGTAGACAAGAGAGATTTCTGTTATATACAACAGCCTTCAAACCAGAACGCATTCTAAAAGAACACATTTGGGCAGCATTTTTTATTGCATTGTTTGGGTTAATGTAAAAAGCCAAAGCACAACGACTGGCTTTAAGGTCTAAAGAGGGCACAAGAACCTGAGATGAACATCTGTCTGTCACTAATTTCAACGTGAATGACAACAGAACTTCTATGTATAATGTGTAAAATGTAAGTTGAGCATTTTATGCATGACTGTGCATACGGATGAGCAGGAGAAAGCTGCCTGGACATGATATTTTAGATTGTTATTTAAATACTTAAACAAAGTGTGCACTGCTGTCTGGTGTCTTTTTGATACTTATAATGTTTTCATATCAGCTATCTGGACTATTAAAGTTTCCTTTTTCGCTGTGCTGTTGTTGACGCTGACCTCGGCTACATCTTCCGTCTGTCTCATGTAGGTGGGGATGGCTCCCCCGTTCCTGGAGCTGTAGGATCTCTCTGAACAGGCGCTGGATGCATCGCTGTTAGCATCATCATCTGAGTACATGTTGTAGTTTTCATACCGCCTCCGGGCTGGCTTCTTCTGCAGGAAAAGGACAGAAATAGAGAAAGGACATGAAATTAAAATGTAAGTGACATTAAACTAAAAGACGGCACGGGTAAAAAAAAAATCATGCACTCACACACCTAGCATGATGAAACGCAAAAACAGCTAATAAACACGCACACACGCAACACACAAGTAAGAGGGCAGGAGAAGAAGCTGACCTTTGACCGCATGTCTCCCAACAGCTGACAGCATTAAACAGAGGTAGAACCAGGGGTTAGTTTACAAGCACACAGACACACGCACAGTTCAGGTGGTGTGAGCTTCAAATGGTGACAGCTAACTGGAATGTTCAAACTTGTAAAGTGTGTATTTTTATGTGTGGTTTGTATAGTGTGTATGTTTTTATACCAATGCGTCTGCGAGAGCCTCCTCTACGTCTGAGCCTGTGTTGAGGACCCTCATGGCGCTGACCGAGGAAGAAAGACGACTGGACTGACTGATGCCATAACCTGATCCTGTGAAGCATGAGAAAGACGGAAAGAAGGACAGAGTTCAGAAAGAGAAGTTCAAGATTTTACACCAAACCATTGCAGAACCTCTCACTCATAGATCAGTCTCTCACTTGTTCTCTGATGATCTACCATCCATTCCCTCTGACATTTACTCAATCCAACCATTCACACAACATTTCCAATGAGTCAACACTGTAAGTTGATGCGATGGCTTGTTAAATGACATTGCAGGCGTCACTGGGGGACAAAGAAAGATTGACAGAAAACACAGGAAACATGTCGGTGTCCCTGCAGAGAAGAGGCGGAGCTATATAAAGAAAATAAATGGGGTGAAAATGCCAAAATGGTCGTCAACTGGCAACTGAATGGGCGGAAACATGCAATTCCATGGGAGGATCCTGGAGCTCAATGGGAGAAACAAAACATGGAGACTGATGGACATATAAAGAAACGACAAATTAAACAGGAGGAGATGCTTGGCACTAAAGAGAACCAAAAAGGAAATACAAAGCAAAAAATAAAATAAAAATTAAGGCAGTGGGTGGGTGAACAGAGAACATTGATGTACTCAGCCTTCACCTGCAGCCCCAAAGGTATCAGGTGCGTGGAGAGCTCCAGTGGAGCGAGAGTAGCTTCGTGTCGCTGCAACCAAGATTAAAAACACATATACAGAGTTTAACGCCCACACACACCCGCGCACAAGACAAACACACACAACCACTTAAGCTAGTCGAAAAGGTTTTAAGATAGAAAGAAAGACTGAAAAGAATGCAAGTGAGTTTTTCCTTCTTCTTATCACCCTCAGCTTTTAAAGTGTTGAGATGTTCTTTAGTTTGAGTTAACCTTATGTTAAAATAGAAATCTTTCTTTGAGGTCTTACTTTTGATCCCTCCTGCTTAACTTTCCACTACTGCTACTCACCCAGGGGCGTGAAGGAGCGTACGGGGCTGGTGTCCCGGCTGCTCTCCCTGCTGGCCTCTCTGCTGCAGCCCTGACTCATACTGGGCCGAGGGATACGACTGCCCCGAGCTAACGCCACCCAGGGCCGAGGGGTTCAGGGGAGGGGTGGGGGGAAGAGGAGATAAGGGAAGAAAAGTGGTAATAAGGGCACAAAGACAGAGAAGGAGGACAAACATGAGCAGTGACAAAGAAGAGAGGAGGGGGAGGTACAAGAGTAAAGACATAAATAAGAAGAAACGAGCAAAAGTGACAAACTGACAGACAGCAGAGTAGAATGTGAGCTCAGGTCGACTGGCCCTGAAGGAGCATCTCAATATGTTAAAGTCACCTCAGACTGAGAATAAAGGTCCAGCAAACAATTATTATTATTTTTTTAACTAATTGTTAGACTGCAAGTTTATCTAATCAGGGGACAAAGTCAAAATCTTTATTTATCTTTGCCCTTAAAACCAAACCCTTAGTACCCACAGACATTTGGTTAACAATAAAATCTTCTTTAAGTTAAATTGACTTGTTCTAAAATGTATCAATAAGAAGGGAACTGGAGTTAAAATGTATGCAAATACAAAAAAAAAAATCCAATAAGAGACACAGGAATGTCTTTAAGAAGATAGATTTTTACAAGGTACCCCATCATACATAAATTAACAAAAATTGAACAGTCTGTAGGAGGCGTAGGCTATCAAAAAAAAGAAAAAGAACCGTACTGCATATTGGGCATATTGCTTAAAAAACAAATGCTGGTGTCAAAATTGTCAGCTATATTTTCTGTTCAAGGACTGCATGTTTCAGTTGAGATGAGATGCACCCTAAAGAAGCACAGGACTGCTGGCCTCAAATTTAAACAGTCTCATAATCAGTCAAGCCCAGCTGATCATCCTCATACTCACACACAGAAAGAAAGAAAAGAACAGGAAGTGATTTGAGATGAATTTCGGGGGTGGGGGAGGGGAGGTTCTGCGATTATATATCCAGCAGCACGGCAATCAACTTTACTGTTCATTGCTCTGTTCATCAGCTTCAGCAACTACACCCAGCCAATCAGGGTTAATCACAGCCTAACACAGTCCTGATGAAGCTTTGCTGATCCTGCTAGGAGTTGCATTCACCAGCCACTAACAACACGTTAGTACAAAGAGGGAGGAGGTGTGTTTATTATGCATTAGAATCAGTGGCACCCATAACCAAAACATCACAGCCATTAAGTCAGAGAGAGGTTAGCGAGGTGGGCTCAAACGGGTGGAGGCCATGAGCTACAGCACGATTCAGGGGTTGGGAGAGGAAGGAGAGATTGTGACATTTCTAGTAATAGGAGGAGTGGTGATTTTACAATCAGCATGAGAAGAGACAGTTTGAAAGAGAGAGGTAAGTTGCAGGATGGTCCGGTCGAGGTCAGAGCCTTACCTCCTCTGCTTGCTCCGTTGTAGATAGAGCTAATGCTGGAGGGAGCTTGAGGACAGAAGCATGAGAGGCAGGAAGAGTAGGATAGAAAGAAGGAGAAAGGAGGAGAAAAAAGTTGAGATAAAGTCGAACAAACAAGTGTGTGATTACACAAACAGAGACAACTTTTGAGTAGATAGACACAAACTTATTAAAGAAACATGTATTAAAAAAACAAAAACAAAAACAATGTTTGCTCACCAACAGACAGGCGGGTAGGGGAAGAGTCTCTGGAGCATCCCTGGCTGCGGGGGATGCGGCTGCGTCTGTGTCCTTCACTAGCGGCCCCTGCCAGCACCCGGTGAGCCCCCGAGCTCAAGGTGCTCAGGGCCGTACTCGTCAGCACCCGACCGGGAGAGCCACTCCGACTTCCAGCTTTAGAAAAAGAGAGAGAGAGAGAGAGTAAAGTCAGATAATTTCTCAGACAACAAGTGGCCTTAAACAGTAAGAACTACAGTAAGAACAAATCTCACTTGGATGTGAGGAAGAGATGATGACTAGTGTTGTAGACATACATAGAACAAAGACAGGTGTTACTGTCCTTCTCTTCGTGGCACTGCTTTCCAAACACTTTTTGATAAATGCTCTAACATTCACTACACATGAATGACAAAAGACAGAACTTAATGGAAACTTTCCAGTGTTCGATGATTGGAGTATGTTTTTGACTTGCAGAGTTGAAACCACGCATCTAAACTCATCATTCGATTTAAATTTTCGACGCATAAATATTTCCATAAAACATATTGAAAAATAAATTCAGTTACAAATTTAAAAAAAAAAGAATAAAATGCACAAAAAGGAAATTTTGCCAATTTTACCACTGATGTTAAACAAATCTGTTTCCACCTAATGGCATCATGTCTCCACGAGATGACACGTTCTACAGTGACTCATATTACTATCCTCATGTTACTATCAATCTGAAGACAAACAGTGGAGAAGCTGCTGCTCTGTAGTGCTTAACATGAAGTATGGCAAACAGACTATAAGGGGGGAACAAACTACAGGGCTACACACTTAAAGCCAACCATACACTCTCACTCGCTCGTCCTCTCTTATTGACAAACAAACACTAAACTAAAGCAGCATACACAAACTAAGCACAGGGAAAGTCTGTTTTTAGGTCTGTACTAAAACTAAATGACAGGAAGAAAAGACCAACAGGGACTGTTCTGATATTTGAGGCGACCTCGACACCAATTCAAATAAGCATTATTAATGTGGCTAATATTTGATGAATTTTCTATTTCTGAAAGAAAACTTGGAACTACCTAACCCTATTTTTTTTTTATCTCTAGTCAATTATAAAACACGTACCCTTCCTCTCTCTCCATTCATTGTCCTTATATATATAGAAGGGTAAAGCGTTTAAGTCTACAAACTATTTAAAGATAGTTGACTGTGTAAAGGTTTCATTGCACCGAACAAACTACATATTGTTATTGCATTATTATTTTTTTACTAGTAGTAGAAAAATAATTAATATTCTCTCTCTTTATGCTCATTTCTGACAAACACCAGAGTGCAAAAACACAAGACTCCCAAAGCAGTGTGTCGAGCATGATCATAGAACAGCCATGTCAACAGTCTAGTGATTACACATCTCAGCATGCCTCGGCCAGAGTGGGAGGAGCCTTGAGTGACCTTTCTAGGTGCACGTGAAGGATCGGGGAGTCACAGCAACAGAGGAAAAGGCAGTAAAGATACAGAGAGCGGGTAAAAAAGAAGTAGCGTTGTAATCTTACCACCGACAGGGGTAGCAGACTGAGATCCTGAGCCATTAGGCCCATTGGTTTGGAAGGAAGGGGGGAAGCAGAGGCGAGGGGTAAGGAACAGCAGATTCAACCAGAAGAATTATGGGTGTTAGCCAGAAATAAAAAACTTAATAAAAAAAGGCCATGGGGGTCAGAACACAGAGCTTGATGGCAGCACATCCTGGTGTTCAATATCAAGTATGAAGGAAACACTGAAGCACTTTGATAACACAAACCAGTTTATTAAACAGGAAAACTGAAAATACGGTATGATGCTTAAACAAACACGCACACTAAACCAGCTGCAGATGATAGCCCGGGAAAAGCAGTGCATGTTGGGAAAGGCTGGCATACGTATGAAGCAAAGCCTGTTTCACAATGAAGAAAAAAAGCCTCAAAGTAAATATGCTTAAAAATATCCACACACTCCACTTCACACACACACACACACACACACACAAACAGAGATCTTTCTGAGCCTCTGTTTAGCTGCCATGTCCTCGGTCTCAGTCAGTGTAGTTATTTTGAGGTTTGGGCTTTTGAACTCTTAATCAGACAATCTACATTTTCAATTATTTTTGCTAAATATCCAGATATGAATGGTGCACTGGGCTGTGGTCCAATCACTGTCCACTTTAAACTGGTGTCCTGCACCGGAGTCATCCGGCTGAAAGCAGCAATAATTCTTGCAAAGCAAATGATCTACCTATTGCGTTGCAAAAGCAGTTAGCTCTTTGGCTTGTGTTCTTACATTAAGTATTTTAAAAAAGATAAATGACAGCCAGAGCCAGGCTAGAGCTGCGTGAATACACCGCTCACCACACCATCCCATCAGTGATGGGGCACAGCATGCAGGGGGCACACGCACACACTCCTCTTTACATAAAAACACCTGGATCAGAATGAGAGCAGTAGCAGGTGGGCCACTATTTCCCCACTGTTGAACACAGATAGACAACACTCTGACTCTGACAAACAAACAGAATACCTGGCGTGCAATCGGATTCATCGGAACCTGAAGGCACAAAAACATTTACATGGAGCTTATCGTCACCGTGAAGGCAACAGGAAATCAAACTCCACAAAAAGAGCCTGAAAAACCACAAACAAACTAGTAGATGGTTACTCGCACAGCGTTCTGTTTCAAGTGCGTGTTTATACCTAGAATGTTTCAGGCACAGCTTTCAGCTAGGCTGTGAATGTGATAGAGAGTTGGGTACTTACGCTGCGACTGGGAGACCATCTTGGTGCGGCTGCGTCCTCGTGAGTCCACCTGGCTGGAGACGCTGCTGGCGGTGGACAAGGGCTGCTTGGTGCGTACACGTCCTGTGTGTATCACAGGGCAAAATAAATAATAAACACTGAACTCCCTCAGCTAATATATCTAGCCACAAAAGCCCAATGAAGCTGAAAAAACTAAGAAGCACTCCAGCTGTTGACAGCTGCTACTACTGAAAGCTTCTGAACTAACAGCAGAACCTAAACTATGCAGATGCAGCCAGATGCAAACACAGATAAATACATGGATGCCTGGGTGGATGAGGAAGTAGTTACAGTAAGTTAAAAACTAAAACAGGTCATGATCCAACAAATTCAGAGTGTTATTTAAGATTGTTAACTAATTTGATTAAAAAAAAATATTTTGTGAGCTATATTAAAATATTTCTGCATTAGATTCTCATTCATTTTCGCTGTTGTAGTGCGTCAACCAATCAACTGACTTTTGCTATGCAATTCTACTGTTAAAATCATCATACGCACTATTCAGACTATTCAAACAATCAAAGACAATTACATTGCTAATCTTTGATTGAAGATGGCAAACTCTAAGGTTATCTTCCAAATTTAAAAAATACTGATGCAGACTGTGACAAACTTGAACTCTAGGTGTGAGTTTGGTTTAACTTTATCAACTAGAGCATCCCTAACAACACGTCCACACACACATCCACCTAACCACAATCTTACCATTATCTGACCTGGTCCCTACAGACAGACAAAGAAGGAGCAGGTTGTAAACAACACATTTTACCTGACATGTGTAGAATAGCACAAAAAAAGAAGACATCCTAGATATTCCACTGAGATCTAAAAACTGAATGATGCAGTTTAAAGCGGCTGTTGACAGATCAGTTCAATATTAATGACAAGGGTTAAGTTTAGTAAAGCAAAAGATGATCTCGGATGTGTACGGTAAATAATGTGATTTAAGATGTGCTGAGAAGGACGCTGATTCAAATGGAGGGTTGAATGTAATGCGGACAGCAGGGGGAGCTGTGGCCTCGCTCTGCCACAAAGGGAGGTGACATGGACTGGGATGAAATGATGGAGAAGTGAAAGAAAAAAAAAGGAAAGAAAAGCATTGTGTAGGCTGTAGCTGGTGAAGCAGAGTGAGATGATCTTACCATCCGTTTTATCAGAGGCATCATCTTTAGTAGCAAAGAGAGAGAAGAAGAAGAAGAAGAAGAAAAAGATAGTGATGGAGGAAATAAAGGGAAGGAACAAAAGGAAACAAAAAGCAAAAGAGTGACACAAAATGAAGATTAAAGTAAAAGATACAGAAGGTAAAGGAAACCAAGAAGAGGGGAAATGAAAGAGAAATGTTAAGACATAAAGAATGATGAAATAATGAGAGGAAACAAAGAGTGTAAGAAAAGTGAAAAGACAAAGAGGAGAGAGGAGCACACATTCCATTAGTTTATCTGTTTAACAGAGAACCATGCAGATACAGAGGTGAGCATCGAGAGAGGACCACAAAGGACGATATTCATCTACAGACCATGCACACAGAGAATATCTATTGGAACACATATACAGGATACACATTAACAGGCAATGAGCAGGCAGCAGGAGGGGGAAGGAGAAAGGCCAGACCAAGCTCTGGAGTGTGTGAATGTGTCGATCCATCCTGATAAATGTGAACTTTTGTAGATGGTAGCCTTACTTAATTAAACTATCAGAAACTTTAGAAGCAATACTTCTAATCTGATCTGAGAGTTTGGAGATCCCTGACTTTCTTCTGATCACATGCTGTCTGACGTCTGATTAGTCATCCAACTCGATTGGCAGGACCCTTACCCAATGAGGAGTAGGAACCAGGGGGCAGACGACCCACTCCCCTGGTCTGTCCGCCGTGCCGGTGCTTAGCCACAGCTGCTGCGTTAACATCCACGTCACTACGGGAACGCTGCAGGGAGGCTGATGACACCCCACCTTTTGAACCCACAGGGACTGATGTGACAGGAGGAGGAGGAGGAGGAGGAGGGGCAGGAGCGTGTGGAAGAAGGGATGGGAGGTGATGAGGGCATATATACATCACAAACACATGCCAGCACAACACTTAAACAACACAATAATGATACTATACAGAAACACACAAACAGACCAGACACATATCCACATATGTGTGTGCACATGTGTGTAGTAACCCAAAAAAACAGAACAGAAAGTGGCTGCACGGGGGCTGGACACAGTCAGATGTGAATGAGAATGATGGGAAATGGTTTTGTAGGAGCTGATATCTGTCATAGTGTGTGTGTGTGTGTGTGTGTGTGTGTGACTTCAAAGTGAGCAAGAGATTATGGTGTGTGAGAGTGTGTGTGCTTGACTCACCACGGCATGGAGCTGCTGACCATTTAGAAGTCAGAGGCCGACTGCGAGAAGAGAGAGAGAAGTAGGTCAGTACACAACAAAACAACAACACACAGAGAAAATCTCGAGGATAAACATTGGGGCCGAGTTACAAATCATTAAAACTATTCCTGTTTTTTTCTCAATGATACGTCTAACAGCTCAATAATGTTTCAGTGAAGAGGAGTGGCAGCTTTTTTTTCTAACACTGTGCATGAATCAAATTCAAATGTTAAGAGACACACTGGCGCACTGAGGCTAAGAAGTGCAAAACGAAAGGGGTGACTGTAGTAATTACTTCAATTCAAAATGACTATATTCTTTCTTTTAACTTATTTCATTCTAAATTATTATAGTTCATAGTTATTTATATCTTTAAAAGGGAGCTATTCTGTGACAGTGACTAGTCTTCTATTATTTGATGAAAAATGAGAACTCAAGATGTAACGCATGGAATTAAATCTAAAAACTATATAAAATTAATTACTTTTTTTCAAACACTACCTTCAACACAGATATCACACTGAAGCTTTCTACACCAAAACACACATTTCAACTTTGCTTGATTTTAACAGCTTTCTTTGGTTTAAAATTTGGAGTGAAATTCGACTCAGAAGATGCAAAACAATGGGAAATTAAAAATGATAAAGCTTTAAAGCCTTTATTTACTCCTTCAACAAAGCTGCAAAGCTCATATAAAAGTGAAAAGGTTAGTTAGGACTTTCTGATGATCGGTAAGCTGAGCAGAAAAGTGAAATTCAACTGAGGAGATCTGTTCTATGTGCAGCGAGGTTATGTTCAGGTCTGCAGATTAACTCCTACAAAAATGTCTCTTAAAATGATTCCTGCCTAAATAACTTCTTTTTATAAGAATTAGAAGCGCTCTGAAATTCAACCGAGAGGTCTAAAGACATAGTTTAGAAAGACAGTGCTGAGGGTTTACTTGAGGCTCTCTTGAGAGGATGAGGAGGAGCGGTCACTCTGGGGAAGCGAGGCCACACTGCCAGAGCTCTTCAGGCAGGACTGAAGGGTTCTCTGGTAAGACGACTCCAGGGAGTTGTAGAGAGCGTCGGCCTCCCCTGGGAAGTGGTTCCTCAGACCCCAGTAGGCTCTGAGAGAGACGGCAGCCAAGAAGAAAACCACGATGGTGTGGAAAAGAGGCGGGGGGGGGGAAGAGATTCAGAGAGAGGAAATGGATGTTGGTGAGATATTAAATGCTATTTGTCTTTCATATAATTTGATTTTCAGAAAACCTGCATGTGTCTTACTTGCGTGCCTCCACTCTGGCCTCCGAGTCTGCATCTCGAATTCCCTTCTTGATGCTCTCAACTAGAACTGATGTGTGCCTGCAAGCAGAGCAATGGAAATGAAAAGGGAAAATTAAGAAAGAAAAAAAGTTAAGTTGCAAAAATACATTCATAGCTATGAAAATTTAATAATACAGTTGTGCTAGATGAAAAGAGTAGAAAAATAGCTTATAGACAGTAGTGTCCCAGTAGAGTTATGTGTTGATCTGAACTACGCTGAAAGCCATCCTCACCTTTCTAGAGAGTGGGTCTGCCATTCTTGTAGTAGTAGGTCCAAGAAATCATAACAGCGCCTGAAGGACACATTTTTTAAATCACTCTCATTATCACAGAACAGCATCATTGAAAGCACCTCATGATCTTGTTAATTATCTTAAATATGTTCATTACATCAGACCAAGCTGATGTTAACCCCACCTTCTAACAGACACAGACTTGGATGTGCAGTTACTGGTTATCAGGGGGATGAGCCTGGGGACGTGTGTGTGCTGCAGACAGGAAACGCAGTAGAGAGGGAAGAATTGTCAATAAGGGGACAAAACAAATCCAATAATCAAGACAACAGCAGTATCTTAGACTGGCCACATCAATCTCTACAAGGCTGTGTATCTGCTGAGCTCACCCTTATAATGATGCGGATGGCCGACACACCGGAGCTGGCCATGACTTTGGCACAGTTTGGGATGAGGTTGAACAGGACAGGAACGATGGCTTCCGCTCCATGGTCGAATTTATTCCCCAGCACTGTAGAGAGATGGCTGCAAGAACACACACACACACACCAATACTCAACATACATTTTCCATAAAGATCACTCACTTTCCAAACTGTGGTAAAACATCCTGATAAAGATTTATTCAGGGTTTCCACCCTTTTCTCAAGATCATTTTCCAGGACTTTTTCAGTGACAATTTAGCCGGTATGATAGGAACGCATCGTGCACATACACCAATATATTCCTTTCTGTAGAAGCGAAAAGTGTGCTGTCTGTGGATATAACCATGTACACTTCCATACTTATATATGATGATGAATTAATCATAAAATAAGGTGAGTACACCTGCAGATGTAGAGCACTTTATTTGAATACTACAAGTACATTGCAATAATGGTTTGGGCATTTTTAACCTACATTTTCCTTTTTATTTTCTCAAACTAAAAAATGAATTACACTAATTAAAAAAATAAGCACCAACCAAAATATCCCATTTTCTCTTGTGAAGTCTATTATCCCACCTGAACATCAATAATAACTTGATAGCATGACAACCAATAACCAGGGATGTAGCAAGATGGTCACGCGTTGGAACCATGTTCATTGCTTTCTGATTAATCAGGGCTTTGTTCAATTAAAATCACAAATATACTTTGCAGTGCCTTCAAGAATGACAACAGAGAATGAAAAAAGCTGTCCTCACAGATTAGCTAAAATACCCACAATGTATTGGGTTTTAATGAATAGGTGTATAAATGTATATTCTACAACTCTAAATCTGTCAATGATGGCACAGCCGGACTCTTATCAATGTCTCTGAATATTTAACTAACTGAATATTTAACTAACTGTTCCCTGAACTTGTATAAATCAGGGAGGGCTGGATGCTCTGATGAGGATAGGTTTGGGATTTTTTTTCTGTCACTGCAAATCAAGCTAATTTTGGTTGCTTGGTATTCCAGACGTTAGCATTAAAGTTACAGTTGTGCGTTATTTATGCAGGATTTTTTTTTTTGTCACGTGATGGCAGTATATGCAATCAACACTCACGCCACAGTGACGCATGCCTCTCGGACGACTTGTGAGCGCAGGTCTTTAGCGGACAGTTTGAAGGCTCCATCCAGTAGCCGTAGGTGCTGGTAGAAACAGTCGTAGGTGTTTGCGCCCGCCACCAACAATGAGCGGAATTTCTTCAGCTGCAGAAAAACAAAGAGATAAAGAATAGTACGTTTAAGACGCCAACAATCGTTCAAACTAGTCTTTGCATTCATTTACTGAAAAAAAAAAAGGAATTATGCGAGGGTGCATTATAACTGACAGCGTTGGCTCTCTGGTCCCAGTCGTGTTTGTCATCAGAGCAGATCTCACGGATCTTATTCAGGTTGTCCTCGAGATCCCTCGATGAGTAGATCTGCATTGAGGCACAGTGAGACAGGAAAGAAGAGAGGAAGGGAGCCAAGCAAGCATGTGGAAGAGACAAAAAAAAAGTCTTAGTCGCTCAGACAGCCTGACCTTCAAATACTGTACAGTTTGGTTAACCAAAGGGATGAATATGTGCAGTCGTGTGTAGCTTACCTGGACTGAAGGGACATCTGTGAAGGCTTTAATGAAATCTTCTTCATCGATCCCCCCTGCACTTTCCTTGGACACTAGAAATAAGAGCAGAGTGGATTATTATACATTTGTATTTGCATTTAAACCACAGGAGTTCAAGCACACTTACAAAAACATAAACACACAGTCAAGAAAGTGTTAGCAGCCTATGTTTCGAATGCACATCCTGCAATGCTCATGTCAATCATGTTTCTCAGGGGAGCTGGAAGCCACGTGCTCCACACCTCCTACATCATTTTATCAAAGAAGCAAATAGGAGAGGAAAGAACAAGACAAAAGAAAGGTAAGAGGACAGAAGAGGAAATTCAAAAAGGTCCAGATTATTTAAATTGGTTTTTAATACCTGACATTGCCACAAAGACATGAAAAACTCTACATGGCTCTAAAGACGTCTGGGAACGTTGTTGTAGAAAGTCTGATGTCTGTAATCACTGTAGTGCTCAGGGAGTTATCAGGGTGACAGGAATGGCTGTAAATTCATATTATTTGCTGTTACCATTGACATTTGAGTCATTACAAACATTTTGATTGAATAAAGTGAATTTCAGAATCTATATTTTTTTTTTTTTACCTGTATAGACAGGTATTGTAGATCAGTAAGTGCAGGTATGTTCTGTGTTACATCAAGTTAGGCCATAGTATCAGTTTATCCTAGATAAAAAACATTTTTTTTTAAAGCTCTATTTTTTTCCTGGCAAAATCCAAAAAAATGTTTTGCTGTTGGGTATTGCCAGCGTGTGCATTCTGTCGTCTTAATGCAAATGGAGACAATGGAGCCTCCCATTGTCTCCATCAGAGAAACAGTCTCATGTTGCAAAATAGCAGCCTGATGAATTATTCCCAAATAATGAGATAAAAATATATATTTTACACTGGTTCACGTGAAAAACAAGTGGCAGGCTCAAGGTTTTAGAAGTGCAGTCTTGTATTTGAAAAATCCCCAGCATGCCCTTGACTTCAGCCTTTTACATTTGCTGCACAATCAATAAGCCTGTAATGATCCAAGTGACAAGAGATCACAGCGTTCTGTCTCCACCAAGTAGCGCAAATGTAGCAGGACTCAGACAGACTGCTCTCTAGTAAAACCCATCCACCTACGCGCGTGTGTGTGTGTGCATGTATGCGTGTTATTGCTGACACAGATATAGAAGCAGGAAATTGACTCTGGTGTGGTGGTGGGAACAGAGCTTTCTTCCAATAGAGAGAGAGAGAGAGAGAGAGAGAGAGAGAGAGAGAGAGAGAGAGGGTGGTGGGGGAAATCAATACATGTAAAGACAAAGCAAACATAACATTCCAGCCATCTACAGCAGGATGATTTGGTCCTCTCAAAGGGGAGGAGGATATAAACTGAGCAAAGCACAGATAGGAGGATGGTGATAAGAACATGAGAGTGTATCAGATTTCTGGAGATGGAGAGGGAGAGGGAGAGAGTGTGTCTGTGCAGTGTCTTCTTTCCTCATTTGTGTTTGCTTTCTTTGTTCTTCAGTCTCTAGCTCATCTTAAGATCACTCAATCCTCTATGTGCAATAATATAGGAACCTTAATCGTGCAATGACATACACGACTATTCGACGACTTCATTATACTAATTTCCTTGTATTTTGTGAATTCTTTGGCGCTCTTAACGAGGGATGTTCCAAGCAACTAATTTCCCAAGCTGGTTAAACAGATATTTAAATTCAGGCTAGCCGACTTGTCTAAGGGTAAGAAAGCACTCAGACAACACAGCCAGTTGAGTGGAAGGTTTCTGTTTGTGAGCTGTGTCAGGTTTCTGAATGTTGTCAAATCGGTTCGCTTACGTTAGCATCGCTAGCACCAGCAGGTCACCGCTAGCACCAGCAGGTCAACATCCACATGCTCCGGTTGGTATGCCAGTTTAACCCATCAGAGCCAACATACAACTGTATCTTCATTGTGTGGATCAAAAAACTTCCCAACAGGTCATACGAGATTCTATCCGTTCACTGTGCTTGTCTACATCCATGCAGTAGAGTGAGGAAAGACGGCCTAATGTCCAGGGCTGCAGCCAATCTACGGCTTTGAAGGCTTATTCGTTTAACCATCTAGTAATTCTTGATGGTGGGGATTAAAAAAAGATTGATCTGGAGTAGAACTGCAAATTGCAAAGTATGTAGAAATTTAACTTGTTTTTTACAACATTTGTGGTTGTCAAGTCTTGACTCTTAAAAAGCTAAAAGTACACAGCCAATTCATCAAAAAGGAGGATACAAGTCAATCCTTAATGACCATTTATAGTCTTGAACTTCAGGATCCCTTGTCCCTGCAGAGATTAAATAAGACATTCTCAGTGTCTGTTATTTTAACGGACAGGGTCAGAAAAATTCAGAGGGTAATTAGTGAGTTAGTTAGATTAGCGTGTGCTAGTGAATTACTACCTGGTTACTCGGTTGCACTTATGCTTGTGCAAGTGTTTCAGCCTTAGCTTGCAAAGCATCGTGGACTCACAACAAATGCATGTTAGCTTTAGCTTGTACATGCTGTAGCTCAATATAGTTTATGAACAGCTAAAACATAATAGTTTTAGACAGTTGTTGTTTTTCTCAAACTTGGATTAAAAGACAACACATCCGTGCTGGGACCAAACACACTTGAACGTAGACAAGATAAGTTGCCTAGGTGTTATTCTGACTGAATGTGACTACATTAAACAAAGTTCATTGAAGAAAAAAGCGATGAAGGGCAAGTGTTAGCAGTGTAGACCAGCCCCATAACGTGTGAGTTGAGGAGAGGCAAAGAGCGAGTTGTTGCACCAGTGGCTGAGGTTGGCTGGTCTGTCCTGCATGTAAGCTACACAACCCTGCAAACTTTTTCTGTGTGTCGTAGGATGGCCCTGTAAATATTCTAGTAATTTGTGCAGGATGTTCCCGTATTATTAATGGCAGACAGAATGGTGTGGTGGATCGTCCTCAGTATTCTAATCTGTCAAAATGATGGAAAGTCTTCAGATTTTTCCATCACTCGTCAGGACGAAAATTATTCAGTGAATGTACCTCTGGTTGGATGTCAAGTATTTGAGAAATCAAAAGAATGAAATTGTAACAATATACAAATGATTTAAAGTGATGCCGTAAGTTATGAATAAATGTTAAAGACCATACTTTCTTTAGTAAAAATGTATTTTTCCAAATTTGGATGGAAAATGTGGACATGTATGAACGGTGTGTGTTTTACAGGAGATTTTGTACCTAGCTTGCCACCAGTGGCGCTGGGCCTGCGTGCAGCAGAGGATTCTGCCGGCTTCTTGGGAACTTTTGGGACCTTGAAGGCAGCCTGGGCCGAGGAAGAACGATTCCCATCCACACTGTCATCATCCTCAAAATTGCGATCTGTAGGGAGAGGACAGAGAGAAGACTGTTATCCACTCTGTGGACAAGAAGGTGTGCTGGTAAAACTTTTTGACAGTGTTGTCATAATGTTACAGAATAGTACAAATCTATACCATAAAAACTGTCCATAAATGTATTCAACAGAGTGTTTTATACATCCATACAACAAATCTGCTGACACTGAAAATGGTATATGATTACTGGTAATATATTCCAATATTTCTAATTCAAACCTCAAAGTATTTCACAGCACCTTGAACTTTATTTCCCTCTTTTACACAAAGCAAAAAAGGCTTAAGGCTATTTGGAGGCTCAAAAGAAAAGTGAAGATGAGAGGCAGAAAACGGGGGAGGTTGTACTCTACAGAGAGCTTGGTCAGGAATCACTAAATCAATACCAATTACAGTCACAGAATTGGAAAGAAGAAAAAAGGCAAACCCACACACATACATTTACTTCAAGGAACTGCAAACACACAAAACGACAATCAGGATGCCCACTCGTACAACCAGTGACTGATAGAACGCAAATACTCAATCTGTATATGGTCAGAAATAAAGCTAGCTAGAAAGCTAACAGCGAAAGTTGAGACACACTTGCAACAATGCAGGATTCCGAATGTACATTCACCAGTAAAGACACTTGTGGACAGCAATTAGCATCACACACACACACACACACACACACACACACAAGTCCACTGTGGACATGAAAGTGGTGGCATAGGAATGCAGTCGGCCACCGGTCCCTCTGACAACCAGCCGTGCAGAAATGCGCCAAAGCCACCACCCAACACCTTGACTCATACATCAAGTTACCTACACACACAGTCAGCATGCAAAAATCTACTGACAAGCATGCATGGGAGTACAAACACGCTTAACGCTAACAGTGAGTGCACCGCCTATTGTTTCAAGCTCAGTAAAAAATAACTGATCATGTAAAAAAAGCAGATATAAACATTATTTATTGTGTACAATATGTACCGCATATACACACATATACATCAACACACCCTATCCCTGCACTCACAGTCACAGATCCGCTCGCAGATGAGACGCCTCATACTTCTGGGAGGGCGTGGTATTAGGGTCCCCCCTCTTCTCCAAGCCGAACCCCAACAAACACACACACAAACATACACCTCACACACACCTCAAATAGGGTCTACACACAAACACACACAGCCCTCACATCGCTGTCCGAAAAGCCCTCCACCCATACAAGTGCCGGCATTTTCTTTCACTCTCTCTATCTTCTCTCCCTCCCTCCCTCCATCTCTCTCTCTCTCTCTACCAACATCTCTCCTCCTCCTTCCCTCAGTAGCCTCATAGCCAATCAGAAGAGAGGTGACATCATAGTGTTGCAGCCAGTGCGGAGGCAGAACTATGAATGTGTGTGTGTGCGCGGTGTGTGTGAGAGAGAGATCCAGGCAGACACCCCAGGAATATTAACAGGCCAGGGCTTCTCTGTGTGGCTGTCAGACCAGCTAACCTAAACACATTACCACTGACAACACACTCTCTTCATTTTCTCATAACATCTCCCTTATTCTCTCTCACACACGAACATCACTGTCAACTACCTCTCGACAAAAAATGTATGCAGCTACATTTACCTTTGACACAACACATTTACTAACTCCCTCCATCTCTCTCTTTAGATGCTCAAAAGAACAAAGGATGTTGGGGACGATCAAAGGAGGGGTGTAGGGAGAGTGAGGGGTTGGGGGTGGGGGTGGTTAAGACCACACCCCTCCATCTGAGGCCTTGACCCTGCCACTCTCACTCAGACAGTATAGTCAGTCACTGAGTGGTTGGACAGAGACATAACTTGGGGTGTTTACTCTGTAGTCACAGGGAAGGGATTAGCAAACATTCAGTGTTTGGACCGAACTTGAAAGAAACAAGCACATAAGGTAATGACATTCAGAACTGGCTTCTCAATACCCTTCTGTCTCAACAACACATCTGTGCTGGGCCAAAAAAACCACACAGAAGATAAGTTCCTTTTTTCTGCAGGAAAAAACAGCATAATGGAAAAACAAGACACTAACTGTACACACTATTGTAGCTTATGTGGAGTTTATGTACAAAGACACTTATTGAAACAAATAAATTCAGGGATCAGACACCAGTGAATTAAAGTTCTTTCAAATAAAAACCATGGGCCAATTAGCAACACTCATGCCTGCATTTTAGTCATGCATCAAGGGTCTCAGCATTGATTAGCATCAATGCTAGCATTATTTGCATCTCATGCTTTTGTCTAGTCAGACCCCATGGGAGTCTCCGGGTGAAGGGTAGAGCAGGGACATCAGAGAGAGATAGAGAGAGAGACAGAGAGAGAGAGAAAGATAATGAGGAGAGAGATAGTCTCTTGTACAGAGCAGACTGCACTCTTGTTGTCATGGTGACCAATGCTGGCCAGCTTCTCAAATGAATAAAGCAACAAATAGAGGGGAAAAGAGAGATGGTCAATAAGCCTTCTTGCACATACACATACACATACACATATTCAATTTAGTTCAATCATCAGTATAATTTTCTGTTTGTTTGACTTCATGCTGGGTTTTTTTTTTTTTATGATTCTCGCTATACAAGGAGGAGAGGATTATCATGCACTGCCAAATAATATAGCACAAGATGCAAATAACAAGTCTATACACAAACAACACAGAAACAGACACATGCTTACCAGAACACATACACACACAGTGAGAGATATCAGCATGTACCAGGCAGTGTTGCCATGGAAACTCCAGGCTGAGATTGCCTCCTCTCTCCAGAGGAGGAATACTTTATTAAAATAGAGGACTGGCTCACGTATATAGATGTGATCAGTTGTCCAGAAAAACTGAGTCAGAGGCCAAAATCAGACATGTTTAAAAACATCTGCAAAAGCACGCAGTAGGGCCCCAGTGGGTCAATCCCTAATCTGTGTGGGAATAATCCCAGAGTATTTCCCAGCCTAAAAACAAATATAATCTACATGGAAGGTCATACAGCCTTACAGAAGTACTTTAGTGATTAAATGCCAGATCTGTGAACACAAACACAGACTCGCACGCAAACAGATATTCAGTTGTGACCACTAGATGGCAGCACTGTCTCTGTTCCCAACAGATATTTCCTCTAGATCAAACATTTTAAAACGGGACGCAGAAGCATCCCACTGCATGACAGACTGGAATAAAAGGAAAGGGGTTGTACTGGTGTGTGAATTTATTTTACGTCTTTTATGCCAGAAAGAATGTCTATAACCCTGGATGAGATTATACTGTGTTAAATAACTATACCATAGTAAATGTTAAAGAAACATATCATTTAAATGTGTGTTGTTTTTTTTTAACCAAAATGACACAGCACATGGTTGTACATGCAGTGTAAAAATCCACTCAGACAACTTTCTTAAACTGTCTATTTTTTGGACAGAGAAAAACAGAAAATTCAATATATTTCAAACTAAAACTAAAGACTTTCGCAACTGAGCAGAGTAAGAAAAATAGTGACAGAGTGTGGAGCAGCTTTTTAAAAGAATAATAATTCTTAGATAAATTAAAATGTGAAGGGGTTTATACAGATCTTCATAAATTTAACCAATCATCAGAATAAGAATCTGTATTTATTGCCAAGAACATTTACACATACAAGGAATTTGACTTGGTGTTTTAATGCAAAACCATTAAAGGAAGTATAAAAACAGCAGAGCTCCTGCTGACAACTTAAATAGAATAAGATACAAATGTAAAAGTACAAAATCTGTTTACATCGGAGTATGAAGCGCATACATTGCATATATTGGTTTAAATTTTACTTCACAAGAAGTAGAAAATCTGAGAAACACCCAGAAACAATAACTGAAGAAAGACAGCAGGAGAACTGGACAGGCATGATAGCATGTAATACATATAAATCTCAGCACTGGACTTGGAGCCCTACAAGATATCTTCAGAGGAATTAAGATTTACTGCACAGAAAGCCTATGTTTGTGCTGATCTGCTGTAATCTGCAGGGGAACAGGCAATGTCACAGGGGAACAGGCAATGTCACATATTCCCACTTAGGTCTCATGTGACTTTGTGCACAGTCCCAGGTAAACAAGTAAAATAATATGACATTAAACACTGCCCACATATGAGAATACCTACAGAAGAACAAAACTATCACTGCAAAAAGGTGGAGAAAAGCTGTCAGAGAGCTCAGGACAGCTCTGGCTCCACAGTAAAAAACAAGACTGTGTGTCAGTGCTAGACTACGAGGCACACAGCTGTTTCTGTAGAAACATGCCACTTCCACTAAAGTTTATAGATACGTGACGCACAACAGTAACAACGCAAGTTATTAAATATCTTGATTATTATAAGACAAATTAGGCCTACAGCAATGGCTTCTGATTTAAAATCAATGAAAATACATAAAACAAGAAACATAATACAATAGTACAGAACTACATGAACATAAGCTAGCATCACACAAACTAAACTTTTTCAATTTGTTGTGTAATAATAGTATAATCGTTGTAAAGGAGGATGTATCATAGAGGTTTATCTTATGGAAGAAATGTGTTTTACCTTTAAACAGGCCCTGCACATTTTTTTCATCAACACTGATGTAACAGTGATTGTTAAAAAAAGAGAGAGACGATAGGATGTTTCACTTCAACAATCCGGTTGTTTCAGGGACGGAGAATAATGGAGAAAAGAGAGAGAGAGAGGGTGAGAGACAAATTTAAGGTTCAGCCCGGGATTCTCTAATAAGAGTCGGCCTGCTCCAGATCCAGCCTGGCCCGGGGAAACAGAGCTCTTTATAGGAAACGCACACGCACACAGACACACAGAAATAATTTGAGTCCCAATTCCAAAAAAGAGAGAGAGAGATATATAAATCATAATATTCAGAGGAAAAGCTTTGCCATGGCAACCAGCCTAGCATGGAAACGGGGTCATGGCTTCCTTTTGCAGAATGGGAGCTGCACTGAAGCAGAATGAGCATGTCTGCAAGTGTGTGTGTGTGTGTGTGTGTCCCTGTCAACACTGACGTACTATGCAAGCAATGAAAGCTGTTACTGATGGTCAGTTTTCAGGGCACTGAATCTTCTACGGTGTGTTTGTAAGTATGTTTGAATTTAAAAGAACTCATTTTCAGACCAAACCAAATAACTTGAAGTAAAAGCCGAGCTAGGTGCCAACAGTGCTGACTCGCTTGACTTTCTCAAACACAAATACTTGAAGCATGTGCCATTCTTAAACATGCATGCATTTAACCACACATGCACATATAAGAGGATTCACACAAACAACTAATAAATAAATAGGTTTTTAATATAATTAAGGAAACAGATCATCGTCAATGGTTTCTTTTGTTTCAGTCTCAGTCTTAATGTTCTTGGTCTGTATTCTATGTGGTTTGTTTTTGTTTTGATCAGAGAAGTAGGCAGTTTTACGGCACACCTACAATTTGTGCAGGCTAACTGGTTCACATATAACGCATTTTTCTAATAAGCTCCATCACCAGAGACGTGGTTAAACTAGGATGAATATTGGAGATGCTTTTGAAAAATGGAGAGAGGTTAGAACGCAGAAAGGTTTGAAGACCGATGCAGAGCACATTTAAAGTCAAAGGACATGTGTCTCACTAAGTAATGTCTCCATAAACAATCCCAAACATCAACGGTAAAAAAAAAACCATCAACACAGAAAACACACACCAGACAAACTATCACAACTACAGGTAGAGTTGAGGTATTGGACAAGGAAAAAAGGGGGGTGTCACAAATGTTTTCTACAATTTGAACACCAAACTAAATGGAGAGTGTACACGAGTCCTAACAGAATATTTAATCTACGCATTTAGCTTGCTTTAAGGGTTCATACTGTACCATGTAGCTGATATCTTGGGTTCAAGTCAGGCCTGCGGCCGCAAGTTACACGGACGACCATCACTTTAAATATGTCCTCTCTCTCTTTTGAATGAAATTTAAATTAAAAACAAAACAAGCCTATTTTTTTCAACAACAAAAAAAAAGAAAGAATCTCTAGAATACACACATGCTCCTCAGCACAAACACACTGCGATGAGATGGAGACACTCTAGGAAACCCCAGTTTCCCTTCACTTTGCAGATATGGCCTCAATCTGAGCCGGAGCACTCGGGGTGAAAGCATTTGAGTTTAAGCTGATTTCAATTTAAAACCATATGCTGACAAGCCTTTGTCTGAGTGCCAGCATCCGTGGCCAGATGAGATTAAACACACACTTACCATCGCCATCATCCCCGACTGCCATGGTTACAGTGTGTTACGGATAAAAAAAAAGTCCTGTTGTCTGTGAGTGTATATTCGCTCCTCTCCCTCTGTTCTCTCCTTTGTTTTCCCCTCTACTCTCTTGTTTGTTCAATCTCTCTCTCTGTCTCTGTCATGATGAATCAGGGAGAGGCAGTGATAGGCACAGTGCTGTGACTCGCCTACTGCCAGAGATCTCTGTCAGCTTCCTCCCTCGGCCCATTGCCCCCCAGTGCCTCCCCAATGCCTTTCTATCTCTCCCCTCTTCCTCTCTCAGCAACAGCTGCGTTAAACCCTGCAGATCAAACCAGAGCTGGCCAAAAAGAGATGTGGGGCAAGGGCAAGGGAGAACACATTTATGTCTGTACATATTGAAATATTATATGTGAGTTTGTGTTCTTGTAAAATCTTGGAAGGTTCTGGAAAGTAGAGTTGCAACAACGATTATCGATTCTAAAGGTTATCGATTTGTTGTGTTGCGATTTGACGCCACTTGCCATGGAGTGGAGCTGTTTACGTCACAATCGGACAATTGAGTGGTATTTCTGTTATACATTTAAGTAAAAGGAAGCCAAATGGAACAGAAGAAACATTAACTTAATTTAAAAGACAAATACAACTGAATATAACATTAAGAATTCAGGACCTAACTTCAAGTAAAAGTCCTTCATTCAAAATATATATCAGTATTGTAATCAGTATTAAAGTATGTAAGTGAGTGAGGTAAAACAAAAATCTTTTACACGCGTTGTTAGTCCATGGTCTGTCTAAAGCTGGATTTGTTTTTTTGTTTTTTTTTTCACCAAGGCACCAACGACAACGCAATAAACCAAGAAAATAATTGGCAGATTGATTGATAATGAAGTAAATTCTTCATCCCCTGTAGACAGGGATGGAATGGCACCACAAATGATGTGTTGTGTGGCTCTGAGCAGCCAGCCGTGGCAGGTCAGGCTGCAGTGGCAGGTCAGGCTGCAGTGGCACAGAAAGAGGGAAAGAAAGTAGCTTAAGTACATTTGAGGTGTCAGCCAAGGCCAAACATAGAGGCATGAGTCCAACATCATGCTCACTCGAGTGAGCATCTGTAGTCACTTTCATTTTGTGTATACTTGGGGAGCTGAGACATTTGCTCAACATCGGTGAAGGGTTTTTAAACCAGGCACTTGAAAAATAAATGTATAATGAAAATACTTTGATTGGTTAACCAGGGTCGTGGCTGCTTCTGTAATAGTTCTGAATCATTGAAGCCGTTTAACAAACGGTTAATTGCTGCATAAGGAGCTGATTGTTGTGTAGTTTTTGATCTCTTCTAGGCTGCTTCAGACAAGTGTCTGTGTCTCAGGAAAGGTAAAAGATTTTGTGCTTAATTCCACAAAATAACTGATTGGACAATTTATTGTGATAAACACAGCATTAATAACAGAAACAACACTCAATGAAAGAAAAAAGAAAGACATGAAAAAGACTGATTTGATAATAAACAATGCCCCGAGAGTGTAGGGATTACAAGCAACACTCCCTCCATTCCTCTGCTGCCACCAAAGACAACATCATAACAACTCCACCTCCAACATGCCCTGAGCCCATCTCCATGTCCCTCTCACTAACTTGCAGTCTACAAGGCATGAGCAGGCAACAGCCACATCTGTAGCTGTTGGACACATTGATACAGTGACAGGGCAGCCTTAAGGTACAAACAGCCAATCACAGACTCTGCTAGACATAAACAACAGACCTGAATGATCACACAGAGAGCTCAAGTCAAGCTTAAAACCATAAAGTAAGTAAAAAACAGTCATTTTCCTTGCGGTGTGTACAAACATTATGTATGTTAAAGAACCTTTCAGTCCTTGCATTTGCTTTTGAATTAACATAGCTTCTGAATTTGTAGCACATAATGTAAGTCATTTCAGGCATTTCTGCTGTCGCAGGGGTCAGTTGCCCTTGTCGTACATTTTACCAGGAACAACCTCTATGTTTGAAGTCTGTGACTCAATGACGAAACATTTGTCCCTGTGTCTTTCCGTCTTATGCCATACCTGCACTGTAACCTTGTTTCTCTGTATCCATAATGATTCCAAAAAAGTGTTGTTAGCTGTCATCTCAAGGTCTTTCTTCTGCAGCTGTTGTACTAGCTAACCTCTCAGTCGCCACCAAATCCATGACAATTATTAATCTGAGGGTACTTGACGGCTTGTTGGATCTTCATTTGATTAGCTGCATGGTTTGAATGAATAAAGTCTTCCTCTGATAGATTTTTAATTGACAAAAAAAATCTCATATTTTGACATGAACTGTTTTCCTCCTTGCATGGGTGTCAGTAAATCCATTAAGACAAACTCTGCCGCAGGGGTTTCATTAAGAACACTAACTTTTCGTAATAAAAAAAACACTGGTTGAATGTACAGCCCACTCTCCTTCCTGATGACAAAATCATCTGATGACAAAATCATCAGCAGCAGTAGCCTTCAGCTTAGGTCTGGTTCAGCCAGAAACCCACACAATCACACATACAAACACATTCTCACACTCACACACACACACACACACACACACACACACACACACACACACACAGATTAAAGCATTAATCCTGTTAGGTCCTCTTACAGGAGCTCATGGCAACAAATGGAGCACATGCAGATATAGACACGCACAGGCACCCGCCCACCCGTACACAATCACCATCTTTTCAAATACACACCCAATACTTGATAACAGTAAAATCTTCTTGACAACATGACTCAGTTTGGTGGCTACAGCAAGCCAATACCATTAGAGTAAAAAACATGAGAAAAGGAACTGACCGTGACTCGGGCTGAGAGCCATGTTGCCTGAATTCAAGGCTTCATCAAAACGAGCAAATAATGTCTGTAACCTGCGGAGAGAAGAGAGAGAGAGAAGTACCGTTAGAGCAAAAACGCAGACATTCATAACAAACCTAAGGACATAACTACAACTGCAAAACTGGATGCATATAAATGAGACAGAATGTAAGAATATGTACCCGATCATCTTTATTGATGGGGTCTTTGAAATAAAATCAAACAACCCACTATTTTGAGGTGGAGACAGACAAGCTGCTGTGAATCCTAAGTGAAAGTATCATCAGCAGCAACATGTGGACAGACACCCCGCCTGTCAGTGAGTGGGTGTGCCTATCATGCCTGTCACACTTGTGAAGCTGCAGCAATAAAACAGCAAGAGTCCTCTTGACTGACACACACACACACACACACACACACACACACACACACACACACACACACACACACACACACACACACACACACACACACACACACACACACACACACACACACACACACACACACACACACACACACACACACACACACACACACACACACACACACACACACACACACACACACACACACACACACACACACACACACACACACACACACACACACACACACACACACACACACACACACACACACACACACACACACACACTCCTATGGTAGATCTATGCTGTGGTATCATGAACACATTAGCCATCCAGCATTTTACAACACCAAGATCTATCCCAATCACAGGTAAGTCAAGGTAAAATAAGATCCTTTGCACTAACGTATGACCTCAAATATCTCCTGCACACTGACCATTGCTGATTCACATGACCGAAATAATGATAACACAGCACGTCACCAATAGAATTAGCCATGTCTGTTAACATGCCCTAATGTCTCCTTGCTGAAAGGTGAGTCAAATATGCGAGCACACAAGAATAAGTCACACACCAACCTCTGTATGTTTCTCTGTCTGTTTATTCCAGTTTGGGTACCAGTCCACAAATAACAGACAGCTTGGCAGCTCCTGATACGTGACGATTAGCGTTTCAGCAGGCTCTTCAGCCGTGCAGCTTTTTCACGTGGTTCCCTTCTGTAAATTAGCATTTTAATTTCCTTATTCAGTTCAAAACAGCCCAGTGTTGAGTCTTCAATGCTGGTTTGTTTCAGTATTTCCCAGCCGACTGATTAATAGGTTGCTGCGTTGCTGTGCAACGTTGCATTAGCTCCCATGCTAGTGACACACTCTGGTCCTCGGCTTCCCTCAGCTCTTTGTATCCAACATGGTGCAGTGGCTCCAAGAGGAAAGGAGGGAGTGAGTGAGGGAGGGTGAAAGAGAGAGAAAAAGCCAAACAGCATAGACCGAAGCATGCTACGGGCATATGACAAAGCACCACCTACTGATGCCCATACATACGTCACGCTATGCTCCCCGAAAAAAATGCTGAGAGACCTACACTCTGGAACTGTATAAAGAGTTAAATCCCAGACAGGGACTCTGCATGTGTGTGTGTGTGTGTGACAGGCGGAAAGGAGATTCAGTTACCCTTTACATAACCCCCCCTCCCATTCCTGGACACACACACAGACACACAGACACACACACAGACACACACACAGACACACACACACACACACACACACACACACACACACACACACACACACACACACACACACACACACACACACACACACACACACACACACACACACACACACACACACACACACACACACACACACACACACACACACACACACACACACACACACACACACACACACACACACACACACACACACACACACACACACACACACACACACACACACACACACACACACACACACACACACACACACACACACACACACACACACACACACACACACACACACACACACACACACACACACACACACACACACACACACACACACTCGTCAGAGGGGGAGGGGCTGTACAGCCAGTGGTAGACAGAAAATAAGGCTGCTCCACCCCCCTCTTGTCTCTCCTTCTCACCCCACTTGCCTATATTCCCTTCCTCCCTCTAAATCTTTTTTTGATCCCACCTCTCTCTGCATCATTTTTAATTCCAGGATCCTGTCTCCAAAGACTGGCTGTCTCTGTCGAACACAGATGGGCTGTCACCTCTTTGTGCAGCGCAGATGACCTTCACCTTTAAGGTAAGTCATCTCGCTTCAAACATACAAGGAGGTAGGTTTATGTTCAATCAACCAGCATTTAACCAAATAACAGGAGACCGTTGTCTGAGGTTAATCCTTGTTGTTTAGACTTAGACTTAAGTTTACAACAGTACTTCCGTTCCATATGCATTACCTTTAAAACACTTCACTAAAGAATAACTTGCCAATAAGTTTTCTTTGCAAATCAGGAAGTCATCAGAATGACGTTTCAGGTTCAATAACAAACTACATGAATAAAACCAACCTCAGAAAAGACACAAAGAAATCCAGGTAACATCTGACCCGCATTACTACACAAGAGAGGACAAGTTGGGTCAAACAGCCAGATCAGTTAGTTCACACTGATCCATTCAGACTTACTGCCAGGTCTAACCTCTGCCACTGTCGGTCATAAAGGGCTCAACAGTTTTCCTGTCAGACAGGTGCTCTCGTCTGAACATGACAAACATAAACATTATACAGTTGTTCTTTGCAGGGTTGTTCATTTTATATTACAATCGTGTTTTGAATTAATCTGGGATGCATTTGAGGAAAAACTTAAAATGTAGGTGGTCAAATTTGTTCAACTGACGCAGTCTGACCCAGAACATCCACCAGATACGTTTGCGTTGCATGTCCACTTTGGTCCGTTATGGCTCAGTGCACCCTTGTCCGTCAACACCCCGAACAGCTTGAGTGCCGAGACAAAGGAATTCCCTCTGTAATTCTACAGATTCACTCGCAACAGCGCGGGATAATACGATGTATGTGCTATAAACCCGCATAAAACCATTTGAAATAGATAGACAAACACACATATGCTCATTGTTCTGAACAGTCAAAAGTAAGCGTTTTATTCTGAAAATAAAACCGGATGCTTTAATGTTGTTTCGGTGTCTGACTTCCTATCCCGTTCGATCTTTTCTGTGGTAAATCGATACACCGTGCTCCGGCATAGATAGAAGCCACAGCGCAGCGTCTCAAACCCATTGGAATTGGCTCATTTTAAAGGTATCCCAAATCATATTGGTAATGGACTTAGACATCGGTGCTCCTGGACGATTGAGCCAATTTAAAACCACACTCTCCTGGAACCTGTATTGTCAGAACCAGCTCTCAGCAGCCAACCAAATTGTCTGTTCCAAGACTCACTGACAGTAGAACCTTAGTGAACAATAAAAGTGTTCATAAGGGCGACACAAATTAAATTAGCAGAGCTTTCAGTTGACTTAACATTCTATTTTACCAGCTGCGAGATGTAGGGAAAATAAATAATAAATAATACTAAATAAACAACAGTTTATGTAAACTGAACAGCTCTCAGTGAATATTAAAATTATAAAATATATATTACAAGTCAGTTCTCTGTTTAACTTAGCCAAACATAGCTGACAGCTAGCCCAACCATATGCTAACACAAACACACTAAAGCTGTTTTCACATATGCACTCCTGAAAATATCTAGATCATTTCAGGAGGACTACTCCAGAGATTCTCCCGACCTGGCTGTTCACATATGCACCTCGCAGCGGGAGACTATCCCTGTCAGACAGGAGGGGGGGCGAGGGGTTTCTGGAGGTAAGACATGACGTTAATAAAATGACGCAGAAGTAGCTGACGAAGCAACAGAGTCTGCTATACGATGCTATAATGAGAATATTTGCCTTTATATCAATGCTACGTGTAGTCCAATGGAATCACAATATCAGTAAAAGAGCTGAGAACAACTTACTGTCGAACAGAAAACATAATGCAGCAGTTTAATTACATGCATGGAGATTGTAGCAGTCTTGTTCATACAGTCTATGCACAGTGCACAGGTCACAGGATATAAACCATGATCCTGTCCCACTCGCTCGAGCTGAATTGTCTGGATAATATCCTACTCTCAAATCAGCTCACTTGGACTTGCTGCTGAAAAAAATATTAGGGGGCTGGCAGGCGAAACTCTGGTTGAAAAATGTGGCTGTTTGCGTTCACACATACAGTTCATCCTGCAAATATCAGGAGTGTTTCAGGAGTTTTCTGCAAGTGTACAATCCCTACAAGACACTAACAACCTCCACCTGAGCTTCAAACCAATGCTGTGATATTATCTGTAAATTCTGTAATGAAATGATTCATCATTCAGAGACAAATGTATTCCTATTTACATATTTTTATAATATGTTAATCTAGTCAACAAATAAAGCATTGCTTTCTGATCCAAATCAGTGTATTAGTCAGACCTCTGCCGTCGGACACACCAGTCTGCTTAAATCCCACATACGCAGACAGAGTGTTTACACCGGAGACAAACAGGATTAATATGTGTGCAGCACATGACACATGGCAAGAACCAGCATTCACAGACGCAAGACTCATAGTGAGCAGTCAGCAGCACACAAACCTGGCTGCTGCTTGGATCTCACACATAGGAGGAAGAGAGAGAGAGAGAGAGCGAGAGAGAGATGGGAGACAGAGGGGGTCAGTCAGTGTGTGCTTAGAATAACCCTCAACCCAGCACACGTATCCAGGACGACCAAAGAAGGACGCAACCCCTCAATGGAGCCCTTCAGCTGACACACAACCACAAACTTTCTCCAAATTTTCCCCAACTCTCTTACCCCACCCAAAGCCTTTGTACCCCCCTCCATGCCTCTCTCCCAACCTCATCCCCTGGTCAGTCAGCATTGTGCTCTGGATGAAAGTGCCTCTGTGTGTGGGAAGGGCAGAGTGGTGCATGGTGTGGCCTGGGACAGACTGAGTGCCAAGGCCACGGGACCCAAAGACCCTCCACACAAAATAAGGGACACACACACACACACACACACACACACACACACACACACACACACACACACACACACACACACACACACACACACACACACACACACACACACACACACACACACACACACACACACACACACACACACACACACACACACACACACACACACACACACACACACACACACACACACACACACACACACACACACACACACACACACACACACACACACACACACACACACACACACACACACACACACACACACACACACACACACACACACACAACATGACATATATAAAAACTCACCTTGCAGCAGGCAGTCCTCTCTTTCCCAGGTCAGCTCGGACCCTCTCGCCAACGTGACGATAAATATCCACCAATGTTGTCATGGAGGCTTCTCGTACCTACACACAGAAAACATGAACCTGTTTTAAACTCGTACACAAAAACACACACACCTACACACACAGATTTAACCATTTCACCATACTTGCACTCCATGTAACAGTTGTTGTTAAAGATTATGGTTAATTTGCCTTTATAATTCCATACAGATTACACTCTTTCTCCCTTGTCTGGGATTACCCAGATTTAGGGTTGCAAACACATTAAAAAGTAATCCCTTCAGGGCCCATTACCATTGCTTTAATGTGAGACAGCTGATTTGCTAGTCATGTTGTGAGAACTGCTGTGATTGGGTGGTGGTGGGATGTTGTTAGAGGAATTCTCTGCAGCTGAAGGTGGGCGGGCCTGTCAAGGATGTTGATTGGCCGGGACAGTGTGTGGGTAGATGATCATTGGGTAGACGAGAGGAGCAGATTTCAGCTTTGGGGTGCAACTCCACAGGAAGTTAAACCAACCTCTCTCCATCCCTCTTTCTCTCTTACTCACACACACACACTCTCAGAAAGTAGCGTTGTGTGGGTTAATAATTGGGTTCTGGTGCTCATGAATCACCATTGAAGCTGGATGGGGGGTCTCTACAGAGCACTTCTCCTTACTAATAACAGTAATGATAACAGAGCGGCCTAAAGATGCCTGCCAACACATTCTGGATGCTGAGAGCTAAGCCACAGGCTAAGCAGAATGATACAAGGAACACAATGACCTCTATCCATTCAAACCAGTGTTTCCCATAGGTTTATCTGTTGGTATCCCTGGTTTTCAAAAGGAATGGGGGAGGGGGGGGGGGGTTTAACAGTAGCCTACATTTAAAGAACAATATATCAATTTCTGATTCAAAATAAATTAGGAAGAAAAGATGTTGAACAACATTTCTTTGTTAGTAATTTAAATTGTGACTTCAGACATATATCTTCTTATTGGGTCTAAATGTTGCCCCTCAGCTGTGTTACTTTATAAAGCTAAAAATGATACCAGAACATATTTCAGTTTACAATATGATGACATGTAAGGCTTTTCTTACATGCTGTAAACATGAATTTAAATAAACAATAGTCAAAGGAGATGGTGCTTACAGAGAAAATCATAATTTTATTATGCTTGGTTCATGTCAGACAGATTCAAGTCTTTTAAACATAACGTTAAACAAACTAAAAAATAATTGAACACAGTTTTGATTACTTACTTCCTTTAACTATCTTTTTCGAACCACAGCGATCGTGTGTAATCTGACACGGAGAGACATGACAGTCCAACGGCATCGCCGTTTATCTCAATACTTTTAGAACTAACAGTAAACATTTTAGAAAGAAGTGTCTGAGCATAACGTACAGCAAGCAGAACTTGACCTACGCAGCTAAGTAATGAAGTTGATTTACTATATGTGTTGGACGTGCCTGTTTGTTTAGCTTGTAGTCTAACATCAGTGTGATGGGTCTGTGTCTGAAAACTATGTCAACAAGGGGTGGGGTCAAGGCTGCCAACCCAATCACAAGTTTGAAACAGTACCTGCATTCTAGAAATGCATTTCTCTATTGGCCGAACGGGAGAGTGAAACGTATCAAAGAATTGCATCTCTGCTGAAATTAAACAAGTGCACATAAATTACGGAAGTTCCATGACTAAATTATTTTGAGGTTTTCTTTTGGAGTGGTGGGAGGTCGTGTTGGGGTGGCAGCTATCAACTCCAAATGAATGGCAGGGGAAACAATGCGAACACACACTGACATGTACTCACACAGATATAACAGTATAAAAAGCTACAAAGGCAACAATTTGATCAGGTTTAATATTGAAAAACTGCTCTCTTACCTGTGGGTTCTGGTCTCCTGTCAGAGTGCAGATATGAGGAACTAGTTTACTGAGGCTCAGTGGCTGAGCTCCATACCTGAAAGAGAGCCACAAGTATAGCATTACCACTGTGTGGTTCTAAAATGGACAAGTGGAATTCACAAAAGAGCATCAGAGCAGAAGACAGACTTGAGTTGCTCTGCCCTTCCTTAGTTAATGATCTCATGCTGCTCTCCATTTTTTTATACTCTTCTCTTCTTCGAACAAAAATGTCAGACTTGATTTATAATGTCAACATAACACCCTGCCATACTGTTGCTTCAGCATCGCTCAGTATGACAACTTGATGCTTGATTGCTATGTCTCACGCTTGACCTCACAGTATGCCAGTTTGTATGACATCGCCCAACCCCTAAAATATGTTAGTGATCAGTAAACAGCTGGCAGTAAGTCCACTGGCAATAATGACAAGTGGTCAAGACGTTGATCTGTTTATTATTGTCGTATGGAGACTTCTGTGGTATTCTCTACAGCATGCAGCCTTCTTACATTTGTAGTGCACATCTCTGAGTTGTCACATTTCTAAACATTTGCTCGTAACATTTTATTCACCCAGAAAATAAATGTGGCTAAAGTGGTGAAGAAATCTTAATTAAGTGAATCTAAGTTAATCTTAGTGACGCTTCTTAATTAATTCTCAAATTGCACTGCAAGGAGTGGAAAGGTTTTTTTCCCATTCCTTTAGGAGCGTTGACACAGAATCAATAACTAAATAAAAAGATGAAAACCCAGGATCTGAACATTACTTTGCAAAGATTTACAACTCAGGACGAATAGACATCAATGCTCAAGTCAGTAAACACCTTAAGGTAGCAGATTAGCATTTAGCACAGAGGTGTCACTTTCCATTAGCAAAAACATGCTAAAACTAGCATTGCCATTCCAACAGCCGAGATATGCTGTGTGTGGAGACCTTTAAATGAAAAATAATGGATTCAGACTGATGTCAAACAAGGTGCAGCAGGCAGTCACCTGTTTAGTCTTATGTCAAATGTGGGTTTGAGTGTAACAACACTTTCATATTAAAAACGCAGGTTTCAACATGACTATTGCAATAATAAATTAAAAACATATTTTTAAAACTACATGACAGTAAGAGTATATGCACATAAATGCTTGAAGAGAAAATGTCACATGACAAAAGTGGTGGTTCCCTGTTGTAGCACGTGTGCCCTCCTACAGCTAAGAAGATTAATCCTGCAGACAGAGACTTTGTGCGTTTCTTGAACGTACAAATCAGGGCATGCTCTTACAGAGCCATAGAACTAATAAAGAAAGAAGAAACTCAATGTGCAGAACATGAATTCACTTAAACTGAACCTGAATTGATTGCATTAAAAAAAATCTCAGAAAAGAAATTATTTATATATATATAAAAAAACAAGTTGGTTAATAGTATAAGTTATATTAAATACACATTCTGTTGACATTTCAAATACATTATAACAAATTATAATAAATGTGTTCTTTCACATCTCACTGTGGAAGTGACACAGATTAAGAAGAGGAAGTTACTCACACGCTGAGCGCGGCACTGAGACATAGGCAGATTCCCTCTCGACAGCGGAAGTTCTTGTGTTTAAAACCAGGAAGCAGCTTTTCCCAAACATACTGGAAGAGGAGATGGAGGATATTGACACAAAATTAAAAAAGGGTCAGTAGGAGGGAGTAGAGGCAAGTTAAATCAGGCAGCTTGTCTGGGGTTTGAGCAGATTATGGAGCACAGAGTACAGAAACAATCTGCAGAGATGTTCACTGGTGTTGAGATGGTAACACAAAGCATATTGCAGATGAAGCATGTGTTATTCCTCTAATATCCAGAAGAGGGAGCCCACATGCAGGAATACCTCCGAGCTGTAATGATTATTTATTGATGTGGAGGTGGCTGTAATTTGTCTGCAGTCACTGATTTGTAACTGGATTGTGCATTCTTCCAAATCACTACCATCAGGATATCAAATTAACTTTTTGGAATTGGTTGCTGCCAACTGACTCTTTGTACAGTAGAGAAAGCAAAACAGTTTTCACTTTAACATCTTTTTGTCTGTTTCTACACTTGAAATGCAACAGTCCTGAAATTGATAGAAAGAAAAAAAATATGTTTAATCTCAATCTACAGCCAAGTGATTAAAATCTGTTTATTTTATTATACGAATCAGTATTTGTTTTGTGCATGTGTGTGCGTGTGTCTCACCGTGGGCGAGGCAGTCTGCTCCATACAGCGAAGGATGAGTGCTTGGCTGTTCTCCCTGACCTGGTCCTTTCCGTCGCCCAGCCTGTCCACCAAAGCTGGCACAACTACAGACAGAAAAAGAGGTCAACAAATGAGAAGGTTAGTCGATGGAGAGTGAGGGTTAGCGATGAGAATGTTGTTGAATGTTCAGTATTTACATTTAGCAAAAGAGAAAAAGGGCCCACACATGACACTGAGTCTCTTCTGGATACAAATGCCAAAGACAATAAAGACTGCCCCCAAGTGGAGTGCTTTTACAAACACATTGATAAAGAATGACTGCATGTTTAGTATTAGATTCAGCCAAATTCACAAAAGCCTTTTATAACGTAAATAGTTATACCACTATCACCACCATGGCTCTGACGTTATGATGGGAGAAAGAGAACCGGACATGAGAAATGGACCGTGACTAAAATAATGTCAAGATCATCCAATGCTTTTACGTCAGTTACACTTTATCTCACACACAACTGCTCCAGTAGCACGGCCTATATAAAACAGTGATGAACACTGTAAAGATCCTCTGATTTTCTGGCATCCAACTAAAGTCTGAGGCTTCTGGCAAACACACAAATGTTTCAAATGATTACTCTAATCCTCGACAAAATGAGGAAGTGAGTTAGCAGAAGGGCCCTCAGCTTTGAGTGTATTTTCAGCTTTAATATCAAATCAACTTGTACTCGATAGCTTTATATTTGAAGGGCTGCCATTTGTGGGCGCTAATATGAATGAATAATCTTCAGCGAGGGACTCATTTAAAGATCGAGTCTGGTAATATTCAGTATTCTCGTAAAAATCTCATTTATAAAGCAAAATAAACATGATGTATTCCTATGTAAATCCTGATATGGCTTATTCCCCTGTGTCCAAAAGCTTTAGATGTTTTTCAACATGATCAATGTGAGCACAGCAGTATCGTTTTTTTTTTTTTTTTTTTTTTTTTTTTTTAAATCAATCCCAAATAAACCGTCAGCTTTTAAAACATCAATTGCACCAAATGTGCAGCTTTACAGTACCCCAATCCAATGTCCTATTTACTCCTGTTCAAGGACAATTTTGAAAAATAACTGTATGCATTTATATTTTAGGAAATAGAGATATTTATATAGATATATATAGATTATATAGATAGTTAACTGATTGAATTTGATAAAAGTCTTCATTGTGTTTCTGTCAGCCTTTCAATATATGTTTGTCAAGTATTTTTATACATTTGCAACAATGAAAATCAGATTTATATTTCAGTCTGAGTCATTACCATAATGTTCAGACTAACACAAGTTTCTGTGAGACTTGTCATTTGTTGCAAAACCTTCGCTTGCTTTGACTCTGTGTGTATAAACACACATTCAAAATTCCCCAAAATACAACTATTTATTCAGCTTTTCTTTGTCTACATATAGACAATCATGTTAAATGTTAAATTATGTTAAAAAAACAAAGTATCCAATACAATACCAGTAAATCTTTCATTGTTTGACCATGAGACAGATTTTTTAGCAACTTAAAATCAAGACTGCCCTTTCAAATTAAAAAATACACACACACACACTCTCAGTCTGAGACTTCAGAGAGGGTAGTGATGTCATCACTCTTTTTCCTGTTCTGTGTGTGTGTGTGTGTGTGTGTGTTACCATAACACATGGTTGCCAATGGCGACAAAGGACAATACCCTCAGTCAGAAAACTGAGAGGGGGGCTTTGTTGCACTAAATGTCATCTGCTGAAAATGGATAGAAACACACACAACTTGATTGTCATGTGGCAATTCATTTTTTGTCATATTTCAAGCTGCTGATGAGCCAATCACAGCACTTTATAAAATGTCCGCCAGTGCCACAACAAACAAGTTTAAAACATGTCAAAGTCCTGCTGTATGTGATCTGTATGTTTCATTTCCATTTGTCTTCTCTCACACCTGGGAGTTAGAATAAAAACATGCACACACATTCAGTGCAGGCAATGAGTCAGTCCTGGAGATCAATACAATCACTCAGTCTCTATGATCTCATCCTCCTCCCTTCTGTCAGTGTGCCTGTGTTTTCGTGCCTGTGTGTGTGTGTGTGTGTGTGTGTGTGTGTGTGTGTGTGTGTGTGGGAGTAGGGTGGGTGCATGGAAAAGGATAGAGAGAGAGAGAGCACAGGAAAGGAGAGATGGAAGTCAGAGGGAGGGAGTATCAGAGAGATGTTTTTGCCATCAATGTGAAACACACACTTCCAATGCACTCACTCATGCTCAGAGCCAGTGAGCAGGATAATGTGTATGTGTGTGTGTGTGTGTGTGTTGGTGTTGGTAGGCAGACTTTTCACAGTATGACAGGTCCACTCATCCCAAAGCTGCACTGCAGGTCTGAGTGTGTTTGCGGGGGGATAAGAGCCCGTCCGGCTGACAAAGACAGCTGGTGACACCTTAAGCGGGCACAGACAAGAGCCTGCCACTGACATAACACACTATATCGCAGAGCATGAAATATGATACAAGACTCGGTGTTTGAGGTCATATAGATCTGAGGTGTGGTTTTAAGGAGGATTGAAAGAGCTAGAGTATGCTAGACAACTCAGAGCCTAAATATAGAGACTAAGATGTAAAACAGAGAGGCATGGGATGCCAGGCTTCAGAGGAAATTCATCTCAGAGGAAGCACAAAGTGGAAGTGAGAGAAAAAGTGGAAGGACATGTGCAAAAATGGTAGAGTTTACCAAACAATATATAAAAAAACATTGAACTATAGTGAAGAGTACAGAGTAGTGCTGTTCAGTACTGATAAAGATGAAGTAGCCGATTTTTAACACACACACACACACAACACACACACACACAACACACACAACACACACAACACACACACACACACACACACACACACACACACACACACACACACACACACACACACACACACACACACACACACACACACACACACACACACACACACACACTAAAGGAAATCATGGTGGGGACACGGCGATATCATACCTGTTCCTAGGTATCCTTTGAACCGCTCTCCCATGCGGTCCAGAAACGCACCACAGATATCTATCCCCAACAACGCCACCTGCAAAACACAGCATGAAACAGAGGACAAGGTTATAGTAGGTCAAACTAAATAGTTCAGTACATTTATTAAGCAATACACATCAAGTAAATGACATTTCCAGCAGTTTCCTGTCACATTTTAAATTGAGCTAATTTCAACCAGTGCAGAGGTTTTTAGAATATCCTAACTCTGATGTTGACATATTAAACAGGTTTAAAAAAAAAGATGAATCACACACTGTCTCCCCAGTTGTGCTGACTCTGCAAACATTTTTCATGTTCAGTCAGTCTGCCAACAGCTTTTTAATCTGATCTGAGTCCCTCAAATTCTGACATCAGTATGAGTCTTCCAGTGCAAGACACAGACAAACTGTATTCTGTGTCAAACTGCCACTTGAAGAGTCACGAGAGAAAAGGAAATAGAGAATTAGTCGAAACTGGAACTAGACGGTCCTATTGGAAATCTTATTGTAAACACATTAACAGAGCTCCCACAGCTTGCAAATTGATGTTGCCCCATTACAGCAAATTATTTTCTATAATGTGAGCCCCTTTGCAGTTCAGTCTGATGATCTGATGTATTAAAGTGACAATGAGCTGCAAACTGACTGAGCTGCACTGCAAAGTAATGTAAACTGCAACGCTGGGCTACTTTTGCATCCACCTGTTTGGTTTGCTTTAAGTTTGAATGTACAAATACATTGACAAAAAGCGTGGAAAGCTTCAAAAACAACAAGAAGCTTTAAGAAGGTGTCTAGAAACATAACAATACACATGAGTTTGTATCATCACCATAAAACCTCAGAGGATATTTAATTTTGAGTTCTTAAAGTATGATTTTAGATTTTTTATGCAAATTGGATTTCCTCTTGCTCAGACCACAGAAAAATAAGTGTATTGATGTTGGATGTTACAGGGACTGTTATTAACGCCAAGGCAGAGCCAAAATGTATTAAATGCAATTTCATTTCAACAGTTTCATTTTTTTGTAGTTTATTCTGTGTACCATACAATTGTCCTGAAATAAGATTTGTCAAAAGTCACAATAATTCCTCTTGTTCTCAGTATAAGAAATTGCAATATTCTGAACATCTGTATTGTGACTGTATCATGTCAAACTCATACCAATACACAGCCCTACCTAATGAGTGGACTTTAAAGTTGTTTTTCAGTAAGGACTTCCTTAAGTGTGGTACCTGGCTGAGGTTGAAAATGTGTTCGTATGGAGAAAGAGAAGATGCTCTAGTAATCAGAAAAAAGTCTCAGAATCTAACAGCTGTAGCACTTATGTAACACTTTGTTGTTTCCTCTCATAGCATCTGGATAACAGCAGCTAATTGAAGCACATGTCCATTAGACATTAGGTAAAAATCTAGAGACTTTTGGGAATCAGCGCGTTTGCTGAATCTATCTGTGGAGTTAAATGTTGGGGTGACACTGAGTGGAAACTTCATGAAATACATTCACAACGTGATCTCTCTCTTGACTGCCGTCACTGTGATCTGGTTCAGTCATACAAGAAAAATATGCCTGTGATATGACTCTTCAGGGGAAGGTAGTCTGGAGTTGTGTCTGCTGGTGAAGCTGAGTTTTCCACTGTGTTTCTGATTAGGATCACATCCCACACTGCGCTGTACTCCTGGAATGCTTGTTTTGGCAGAGCTGCTGTAACGCTGAACAGTCCAAAGAGAGAATCCACTAAAACGCTAAACTCTGAAACTGCTCTTACTGGTTGACTGCAGTTTTTTCCCTATTTTAGTCAAAGGGAGAGCAGAGCTAGGTAAGTAAAGAAATAAAAAAGGGGGGGAGGATGAGGGTGATGAGGTAAAATGCATGATCGATGGTTAAGTACTACAACAACAAAAAATCACCTGAAGAAGAAACATGAGCTCGGGGTCATGATGACTCCAACATACTGACCTAATTTAAGGTGGAGGATGGGAGGGAAAACAGCAGGAGAAAAAAGAAACAGTACAGGAAGAAAACTGCCTGGAAGGCCTACCCCTCCCCCCTGCTCCACCCAGCACCCCAACAAGCCTGGCACCCACTACCATATGGCATCTTTTCTTGAAGAGAGAAAGAGAGAGGAAGATATTGGACAAGTAATGGGAGGTACAAATTACCTTGAACGGGGGAAAAAATAAAAAGGATGAGATGTTTTCTCTTTTTGAACAGGCCTCCAACATGAATAAAGTCAGAATTGGCCTACTGAAGGTAAAAAACATGGCACTTGGGTATCACCCAAAATTAAAAATAACAAGGACAAACAGCGTCTATTTTGGCACACATGCTAAAGCATCTCTACTCTGCAGGTTTCATATCATCAGAGCAGCTGAGGTATGCCGACGGTGAAAAAGGTCAATATTGACCTCCTCAGTATGAATGGTTCTTTGTGATGACAGAATGGTGTGTACGCTGGCTCAGCCTGCTAATTGGCATACCATGTACAGGTATTACTCTGGATTCTAGAGAGGCTTAAAGTGAGTCTTGGACAGAAAAACAGGGTCTTAGATTCACAGCAGCAGCTGAAATGAGCACAAAGAGTGAGACAAGGGCTGAAACAGTTGGACCATTCACCCATTAAAGCGAGTTAGACAGAAATTAGGCAACAACAAATTAAGACACTGATTAACTTTTCGTGATTTATCAAGCAAAACTCTTAATCATTTGCTGGGTTTACTTGAAAACTCTTAAAACTAGGATGAGTTGTTTTAAACTGTTTTATAATCATTTTAGATGGAATATTTTGGTTTAGTAAATATCCAGCATGTCACCCCTGGCCCTGTGGTCTTCACTTTTTGACAAATAATATATATTGATCAAACTAAAATACATATATTATTATAATTTAAAATAAATGTTACACCCGCTGATGGCATAGTAAAGAGTCCTACAGTATATGTATGTTGAAGTCCATTCTCAGACAGTGAGGCTGAATTTACACTAATTTTCATTTCTTTGGTCATGTGCAATTGGTAGGTATAAGGCAAATTGGTGCACTGTTGCAGTGAATTTATTCCTACAAAGCAAGAGCTGACATGGCTTTGGTTCATCCAGCGCCAGATTACATTGAGCTACTTTATTGCCCTATAAGTCTTGGCACATTTATAACATGAGAGGTTTTGTGTTGGCCCATAGCACTGCTTAAAGTGCTGCCCAACATGAGTGATGATGATGTCAACAGATTGGGAGCTACATATCTAATCTACTTATGATAAAAACACCAAAAATGTCCGAAAGCTGAAACATATTACTGCTGGAAGGCTTTTTTGACCAGCTTTGATCAGATTCTCCTTTTTATGTCTCTTTAAGGGTCAACTGCTCTTGGAACAAAGTTGAAATTGCAATAATAATAATTTATACTTTATTGATCCCGCGAGGGTAAATTCATTTTTACACTCTGTCTAGTTAACATGCTACACAAACATAGGCTGAAATACACAAACAGGATCCTATGGACATGCACTGATGGGGGGGTCTCGGGGTGGGGGGGCTGCCCACGGGCGCTCCTGGGCTGGTGGGGGGGGGGGGGGGGGGTTGGGTGCCTTGCTCAGGAGGTGAGCTACCAGACCAATTTCCGGACTTGAACCGGTGACCCTCTGATTCCCAACCCAAGTCCCTACAGACTGAGCTACTGCCGCCCCAATACAACTACAGTTAACACAAAATCGCACACAGAGCTACAGACACCTTAACTTACACATCAAGAATTGTTCTATTCTAGGGCATCAGTGTAGTGTTTATAGATTGTTTAGGAGGTGTTTAACTCATTCTTATACTCAGAGGTTCCTTTTACAGGGTATCTGCAGGTTTCAGCAAGTCAAATTTAAGACTTTAAGACCTTTTTAATGCCACCTTGAATTAAATTTAAGACCAAAAACACTATAAATATAGGCGACGGTTGGGGGATCCCGCTGTATTACAACCCAAGCATAGCATGTGTGTCACTCAATGAGACTCCCATGAATTGCGAGCCCAAGTAACGCGAATGCACTTGATCTCCGACCCAATATCGTACTTGCACGTCGAGTTGCTTATTTTTAGTGCCGTGGTTCAAAGTCTCGTCGAACATTAAAACAAAAAAAGACTTGTTGCTTCTGATGAAAGGCGCTAGTCCAAAACGAGTTATATAGGCCGTCTTGTCCTTTCCAGAAGTAAACGTGCTCGCGATTTGTGAGTCAGGGAACATCAAACGGAAGAGATCTCCTATCCCCTCATTGGAGTTGTAAGACTGGTGCTTGACCACTGTGTTTAAAATCCACAAAACCTCAGATTTCAGTGTTGGTGTAGCACCAAATGCTGCTCTCAGGGGTCTGTTGGCTCCTGGCAGCGGTTTTGTGCTTTTTGTGCGGTTTGCGGTTTTGTGCTTTTTGCACTGCATGTGGCTCTCGACAGCCTTAACCCCCATGGTGCCGAGCTTGAAGGTCCTTTTGCACAGAATGCATCTGGCCTCGTCTTGGTTGGCAACAGACGTGAGCCAACTTCGAAAATGGACGTCGTCCAGCCAACTCTCAATAAATTTGCACTTACCCATAGTCGCAGACTAGCTAGCAAGCATGCAGATAACCATTTATATCAGCAGCTAGTAAGAAAGTAGCCTCTCTACATCTCCTTCTCGAAAAGTTCCACAAGAAAAAGAAAAAAATATATATAACATTAAATAGTCCTGCCCCGACAATTTTTTGTCAGAAATGTCTTTCAGCTTTGTTCCAATCGGTTTCCCCCTCTCTTTAACAGACGACAACCACCTCCCCTACACGAAGCTCAAACAATTCTTTGCATTGAGAGTTGTTGGTCTACTAGCATGTGTTTTAAATGCAAGCAAAATTCTACAGATAGAAATGGTTATTATTGTTTACAATCAATCTGAGCTGTTGTCCGTCAAAAATCCACATTTTAACGCTTCTTTTATTTACCCACCACGGTGGTCAGTAGGTTGAGCAATCGATATTGCCTTATGAGTGCACTACCAACCAAACGTTTGTATTTAAACCATTAATGACGGTATGGCAAAAACCATGTTGTGTCTTGGTATTGATACTAGTTTACCGTCCACCACTAACATTAGTCTGCTGGCAGAAATAGTCCTCCATCAGTCCAGACAGTGTCCAGTAATCTGCCCTTGATGCCCATTAATGCATTATACAATATTAATGCCCTCTGTTAGCATCTCACATAGGCACTGGGGCCTTTGTGACTTAGTGAGAGCAGAGTGCATGAAGTGAATCTGCTGTTATACCGACTGAAAGAAGAAAGAAAGAAGAGACTTAAACTGACTCACTGTCAAAAAAGACCCAGACAGAGACGACACAAAGGAAACAGAGATGAAGAGAGCCCCAGACAGATGAAATACAGGATCATATCCAGTCCTAAAAGAGGAACTTGGGTGAGACAGTCGCCTTCTTCAAGCATTTATATCTCTAAGAATCATGACTTGTGTTTTCCGCTCACCTACCATTCCCTATCTATCAGTGCAGTTCTTGATTTTCCATCTTACTCTTTCATCCTCAGCCTCTTGTCAACTCTACATCAGCCCGCCATTTTTCCCTCCCCTTGCACTGACTCAGCATACCTCTTAACAGCTGAGTCCTCTTCCTCTCACTTGACAGAGAGCAAATCAGCATCACTAAAAGCCTGCTATGCAAGGGCCTCTGGGGGTCACAACATGCTCACTCATCACGTCTGACACTGACCTGAGCTCAGATTACTGTATCTGTCACCCAGATAAAAGAAGAAATCACATGAAGGCCTTAAACTTCTTCTGACGAAACTCTTGGTGGTGGTAGGGATGACGTGGTTAACCAGTTTAGTGGTTCATCGCGATTAAAACGCCACGGTTAATTGATCCTAGAGACTCGGCTAAATCGTGTGTGTGTTCTAACTCTCAAAAAAAGGCAGAATATTAATTTTGATGCAACCTGCACATAAGGAAGCTGTTGTACATCAGCTAAACGCGCCGTCTTCATCAAGCTACACTACATTAGCTTTACTATGGCAGAGGGACCAAGCAGCTAAGCTTTGTATCTACACATCAAACTCAATTTGTTTGGCACCTTATCGGAGGGACATTACGTTAGTGGCAAGTTATTCAATGAAACATCAACATCAATGAAATATAAATGTGTCACTTACAACAAATGACGTAGTGGTGACAGTTTGGCTTCAGTGTAATGTAAACAAACAGCAGTATTCCTTGCATGTCGTCTATTAAACGTCTGTGTGCAGTTAACACTCATTAAGTTAATATACCAGATGGGAAAAATTAAGCCTTTGCTGCATTTTTAGTTTAAACAGAAAATACGGTACATAATATTTAGCTTATATTTAACACCAAAAGGACATAGACTTATTATGATTCATTATCACTGTTAAATTATTTTTTATGTTTCAACTAGAGTCAACTCCAACTAGTTTCCAGTGCTTTGTAATGGAATATTTGATTACGTTATTTCTGTCTTCAAAATTACAGCAATGAGTAACATGTTTAATTTTCATAATCCGTTAATGTGATTTTTTAAATTAGTAGTGTTGTGGAGTTAATGCAAAAATAACCGAGATCACCGTGAAATCGGGATTATTTCACAGATCTGGATGTCAAAATCTATAATGGTTGTATCCCTTGGTGGTGGATTTATGGGAGGTGATAGGTCACTTTTCAAATCCAATATGTTTGTTCTGATCGGTCATTTTACAGGATTTAACAAAATTGAAAGAGATGACTGAATCAAAGAACATGAACATAATTCAGTGAAAATGATGGAAATCGAACATTTTTCAATATTCATTTTCAAATAAATACCTGAATGGTTTGCTCATATGTCGGCATACATTTAAAAATACTCCTTTTACAAAACAAATCCAATGGAAAATTGCTAAGACTAGAATTCGAGACAAGGGGTGATGCTTTTGTTTTGCTGAGTACACAATTTCCTCTATCTACTAACAGCGTCCTTCATATCTATGCAAAGTTAGTCATTTCAAAAGGAGAATATGGAGTGAATTGTCAGCATGCCTAAAAACAAGGGGAAAAAAGGTTGAGACTATTTTAACTTATTATCTGGATCAGTTTGATAGCCTAGGAAAAATCTCACATTCCACAGTTTCTTTTGTATGGCAAAGACCAGGCAACCATACACACAGAGAGCAGTAAGCAGGGGACAGAAGAGATATGGTGTGAAAGGGGAAAATAAGCGGTTAAGAGAGTGTGTGTGTTTATGAGTGAGAGAAAAGGATTGAAAAAAAGAAGCATGGATGAAGGGAAAGCATACAGTAGGTCACAACAATGAATCTTCTGACCCTTCCCCCATCCCATCCAGGGCTCAGTCGTCTACAGTCATGCTGACAATGGGTCCCCTTAACACAGACAGTCTGAGGCAAAACAATATTAATTCTTCAGAACCATGACCATTTTCTCTGACACGTTAATTAATTTAAATATTTATTCCTCTTGTGATCCAAGAAAAGACTACAAGGCTCTGAGAAGGAAGCTGTTTCTGTATGTTAAAGAATTGTTATATAAAATGCGAATAAGATGCTGTTATGTTTGCCATGTCTGAGGTTTAAAGGACAGCCAGTTTAATAAACTATATATTTAAACGACATGGATGTCCCCTTTATTACTCTGAGCTGGTGACAGCTCGTTTGACATGCCTTTTCTCTGTTGGAGTTCTCTAATTGAAACATACCTCTTCACAAATAACATTAAATTGCCATTACTGATACAACTCCGCTGTCACAAGGACAGATACAAGAAATCTTTCTTACCGAAGGCCATAACTCTGTACAACAGCTCACCTCTTGCGAGCAGAGAACTGTTGATAATATCTGTCTCTCCTTACTGTAATCTGTTCTGCACATGTTAAATTTACAAATTATCCCTGCACTCATGTTCACTTCATTTGGCTGTCTACTCGCCGTTATATTGTATAGTTTCTGCTTATAATATGTCTACACTCATGCACTTTAACTTATGTCAATACTGTCCATTTACTACTCTGTTTTTACACATTTACATTTAATCTTCCTATTTAAGACTAGTGATGCTTACTTAAATCCTGGTTGTATATATTCACATTCTTAGTTTTGATATTTTTAGTACTTATTTACTTTGTATTTAATATTATATTATGTTTAGATTTGCTAACATTGTGTTTTTTACTCATATTGTGTGTTTGGACAACCTGCTGCTGTAACGCCACAATTTCCCAGTTTGGGATGAATAAAGTAATTCTATTCTATTACTCTTCCATCTCCTGTAGAGGGTGACTGCTGCAATGACACTGCGATACCCTCAAACAATGACCGGCTGATATGTCTCACCTTGTAGTTGCTGCTGTTCACCCATCCCGTTAACTCGTCCACGGTCTTATCCAGCCGGGGTTTGTCCTGCTCCACGTCCTGGGAGCGTTGTGGGTCGTTCAGGTAGTCAATGAGGTCCTGACCCACCTGCAGCCTACGGGTAACGTCCTTCTGCAGTACCTGCTGGTAAAAATAGTCCATGTTGTCATGTTCCTCCATTGGGCACTCAGGGGCCAGCACCTGAAGCCGGCCGAGGACAGAAGAGGGAGTCGGAAAAAGATTTGAGCTGTAATCCCGTGAAGGCGGTTTGGACTGCGTATAACTGCTGTTTGATCATCAACACGCAAATCCTTGTAGAAAATATAAATCAATTCTCCACATCGATCATCCTATCTGAATCAAAAGCCCAACTTTGTAATGTTATGACAAAGACGTTAGCTTCCTTTCTTTACAACGTTAGGTCTGAATATTAACTTAAAACTTCGAGAAAGTTCTGGAAACATTGAATTGTAGCGGACCCCGATGGGTTCCTCCGATATATCCACAACAAAAACAGGCTATCAACTCTGTTTGGCTATCTGTTATGCTAACAAAAACAGCAGGTAGCTAGTTAGCACCGCGACCCTAAACAACGACAGACAGCTAGCTCCGGTAGCTAACGTTGTTTTCCCGCAGGCCTGACGCCCGGCTCCGCTCCGCTTTTCATGACCACAGGATGGAAAGTCTGCTCCGCTCTCTGCTGTCAACTCATGCAGTGGGAAAGTTACACCAAAACTTCCAAAAATAATGCCTCAGCTCCAGTGGCTGCTTCTCTTTAATCCAGGAATAAACGCGGGTAATATTAAGAGAGTTAAGAGGCGCTAAAAGCCTGCGCGCTGCCGGTGACTGACTGCAGTTTATCAGGGGGCGCAACCGAGCAACGATCAGGCCGATGGGTCTTCAGGCACCGCACAGCTAGCCAACACGATGCCTGACTAAATATGTCGAATATTTTTAATGCTATTTGAGCGTAATGTGGACCCCGAGTTTACTAAAATAGGTAGATGGAAGAACCAGTAGTAAGTAAAATTAGTATTAGTATAATTAGTAATAAGTATTTTTGACGTTCATGGATCAAATCCAGCGCTCTGGTGATGTGGGTGTGTCTGCTGTCTACACGGCCCTTGAGCGACATCTAGCGGTTTAGCTGCAGCGTTGCCTCTATCCAGTTTGCCGCAGTTCACATGTTCCGAGGTAGTCATAAACACTTGGATACACAAATCTCACACTAGAGATAAAGCACGTTTACTATTAGTCACTTTTATTTATTCATTTGTTTATTTTTTTCATTTATTTCTTTATTTTCTTAAACATAAAATTGTTAAAACAGCAGTCAAAGAGAGGGCATTAGTATCACAGCCAGTCAAGTCAGCTATGTTTATGAGTCCATCTGAGACTTTCTTCATCTTTCTATCTGTTCTCCTTGTTTCAGTCCTATCCATAGTCCTGCCAGTCTCCCCAGTCTTTGAGCACTTGGCAACTACACAACATTTGCCAGTCTTTTTTAGCACAATGTTGCAACTTTTTTTTGTTGTACATCAGTTCTCAGACTAGGAGTTCATGCAGATGAATGTGTTGGCTATGCTAAATCATCTTGATTGGAAGAACTGTCTGATTAGAGTGAAATAAACTGTTGTTTTTTTAAGCATTACATTAAATGCGTTTGAGCTATGATTTGGTGAGTGGAAAACCACGGCTGATTAATTTAAAACATCAAAGATTGGTGGATCTCACCGAACCAATTGCAAATCGTATGTTTTTAAAGTTCCTTATGTGCTGCTTGGGGCATTAAGTAAGTTGAGCACAGAAAATTCATCATATTCTACACCATCAACAAATTGCCAATTATACAAAACTACACCAAATTTCAAATACAGTAATTCACATGATTGTCATAACCTTGAGGTACATTTGCTTACAATGTCATAACTAAACTCTCAACTTTAAGCAGGTTTTCATTTCAGCAAAGCTGCACCTTTAGCCCTGAATGTTGAAATACACACACTCAAAAATTTAAATAACTTACTCCACAGTCCAGTATTAAACAGTGGGTAAACCACGGTTGTAAAAAGTGTCACTAAACTTGCTCTAAACACTAGGGAGACTGGAGGTCTATTCATGTAAACAAGTTTGTCTGTAGTGCTAAACTAATCCAGGATGTAAACAAATGCTTAAGTCGTCAGGTAGGAGCTAGTGCACAGGGCTACTGACAGGATTGGATCAGGGCCTACAAACCAACATAATCATCAATACACAGGAGAGGCCTCTCATCCCAGTAGCACAGAGAGCCCACATAATGCTTTTAGACACTGAGGGTCTGAATCATAGGTCCAACAGTTTCTTATTTTCCTTTTTAAAAAGAATGACACAGGCATGGACATTTACAATAAGCACTGAACAGAAAGAAAACAACTTCTGTTGGCCTACTCCAATTTTGAGTGAGTGGCCATTACTGTGATTCTTTTTTTTTTTTTTCCATTGCAAAACATTCTTTGTACGAACAGAATCGACATCTCAACAAAAAGTTTCTCAGATGCACAAGTATGTCAAATTTCAAGTTCTGTATGTCCTGTTTTAATCCTGACTCTTCCACGCTGGAGAGTTCAGCCGGCTGTGCCGAAGCATCTCATATTAATCCGTTTTGTATTGTTTTTTTTATCAGCTCTCCTCTACCTCCATGCTCGGTGTTTATTTGTAAAAGCAGAATGAATCACAGGATGGTCACATGAGGTGTCATGTGATTGGTTGAGATGAGCAAACTCTTGTCCAAGATGACAATATCATCGTTTTTTTTTTTAAGCTTGAACATGATGCATTGTGGTTCCATAGTTCAGACCCCTCCCATCCACATCTAGCTGTCCAGGTGTAGTCCTCTCCACCCACAGATGAGGAATCAGGGGTGTGTGGAGCAGAACGGCGTGGAGAGCCTGTGTTTTTCTTTATAGCGTGGAAGAAACAATGAGACCGAAGAGAAAAAGAGGGAGTCCATCCATCCATCCATCTTCTTTCGTTCCACCCCTCCATGCCCAAACCCCAGGGGCAGCTGTGGCTGATCAGTGAGCGAGAGGAGAGAGGAGGGGCGGGTCCAGCTGATCAGGGATCAGTGGCAATCAGTCTATGTAGTGATCAGTGATCAGGAGCAGTGAGTGGGTCCAGCCCCTCCTCTCCCCTTCACCTACCCAAGTCCCCCACCCCATACCCGATTTCAGCCCCAATCAGAGCAGCAGGACCTGTAGACAGAGGTGGCCCCCCCTGGCCCTCCACTGTCAGAGGATGATGCAGCAGCGGCACAGACGCTGGCCACCTCCATGTACAGAGGGAGGGGGTGTCACAGGGGCAAAGTAGGCGTGGACCTTGATCTCTGGAAGGTGGGCCTGTGTGAGGATAAGGTGTGTTAATAATACAAGTATGTAAATAGTTAAAGCACACAAAAAACAACATTACAAGTATTTTCTTCTGTCCTTTAAAGACCAGTTTCATGTTCAGAAAGAACATTTTTTGAGTACTTCAGGAACTCAAAAGATTGTATACTGCAGGAATACCGCATTTGTTTATTTGTTTCCAGGCAATATGTGATGTGATGTCATGACTTTGTCCCATCCTGTTATTTTTTTTTAAGCCATTTTAGTGTGTTATGGTGTTAGTTTTCTTGGACTAACACCATAACACACTAAACACATTAGGTCTTTTAAGTCTATTTGGGTTCAGTGCCCAGGCTTTAGGATGGAGATTGGGATCGGACCATAGGTACCTTACAGTCTGGAGGCTAACAGTAAATTCTCCAGGAAGACAGCAAAAAAACTTGTGCACCTAATTTCAAACTACACTTTAAACATATTTAACAAAGGTGTGGTGATATATTATTAGTGATTCTTAGAGGTTCTGTAGTGGAGACTCTGACAAAACCAGCCATGCTGTATTTCCCATTCATTTCTGTCTTCATGCAGAGCTACCGGTATGCTAACCAGCTGCTGGTCATAACCTGTTATGTAGCAAATACAACCCAAAGTCCTAAAAACGTTGGGACGTTGTGTAAAATGTAAATAAAATGTGATTGAGTTTAAAAAGAGCATCCCAGATTGTCCAACAACATACTCCAAGCGTCCAAATTGACAACTTCTCTTTCAGGGAAACGGCTCCCTTATTTCAGCAAGACAATGCCAAACCACATTCTGGCCGATCACAAGTTCAGCAGCATGACTCTGAAGTAAAAGAGTTCAGATGATAAACTGGCCACCCTGCAGTCCTGACTTGTCAGCCACTGAATAATTGTGGGAGCAAATAAAGCTTAAAACAAGACAAAGGAGATGCTGAACTGTTCAGGGGTTCAGAACTCCTACATCAAGCAAGAATGGGAAAACATACACTTTCAAAATTGAAGAAATTCATCTCCTCAGTTCCCAGAACAGCAGCTATTAACTATTAATAACAAGTGGCTGACATCCAATTGAAATAAGTATATAATTTACCACCAAAAGAAAAAGTTTCTCAGTTTCAACATTTGATATGTCTTTGCTATTTTCAAATAAATATAATTTTTCAATGATTCTGTTTTTATTTACATTTTACACAACTTCCCAGCTTTTTAGAACCTGGGGTTGTACATATGAATATAAGTATGGATGTCCTCAAGAAACAAGTGAAGTTCCAATATAACCACAGTATTATATATATTTGTATAACATTATGGAAGAGGATTAAAACACATTCCTGTTAGTATTCCAAACAAGACCAATTCTAAGCTATAAAAAAAGTAATCTCCTTTTGATTTCCACTGACCCTTATACGCTTGATACCCGCCCTGGTGACTTGCTGACAGTCGTAGAGCTCAATGCGCTCCAGGCGATGGCAGCTCTTCAGGTGTTCCAGGGTCACATCAGTAATGAGGGGGCAGTTGTCCAGCTCCACCACAGTGAGGCGCTCTTGTCCACAGGTGCTGCTGCTCAGAGCTCTGATGCCATCGTCTGTGATCAGCTCGCAGTGGGACAAAGACTGCAAAGGGCGCACAGAAAGATGGATTCATGCTTCACACACATTCAGGAATGCAGGAGAAAGAACCATTGATAATAACAGAACTGTAAATGTTTACCAGGGCTTGCAGGCGCGGGCAGTGGATAGACAGCTGAACCAGGGTGTTATCTGTCACCTGAGGAGGGGACCAGATTGATTTTTAGTCTCACATCTCATGTATAATTTATAGTTTTTAGAAGCATGTGTTGTGTGTTTGAGTTGACTTTGTATCCTGCTATAGCTTTTTAGTTAAGTTTATTAGTCCTTTTTGACAGAGGCCATGCACAACACAACTGTTGAGCCAGAGTTAGTTAAAAAAGCTCATTAAAACAAGTGCTCTCTTCTTTTACTTCCTCATCTACCCACAATTCCCAGAATAATGCATGTCTTTCTCCAAAGTGTCACTCTCTAACCCAGATGAGTAAAGCAAAGACTTCTTCCAGATTTAACATCAATATATAACGAGTTAACTGCCAATTGCCTTACCAAAATACATTCTTCTAGGTCCATTTTTTCAAGCTCATGACAATTCTGTGAAGAAAATAAATAAATCATTCAAATCAGAAATATTGAACGTGACCCAAAATAAGAGAACAAGAAGATGAGACAGAAACTCACCCTGGCGAGCACAGTGAAGCCAGCGTCTGTAACATGGGAGCATCGTGCAGCTTCAAGGATCCTGAGAGCAAACAAACACAAAAAAAACACCCTGTGAAGACCCGGCTTGGGTTGTATAGTTAAAGAATGGTATGCTACCAAGGTTTATCGAAACCTTTAGATAGCAGTCGAATTTGAAAAGGGGTTATATACATTTTAATGTTTTTTTGTGTCGAATCATGTATCAAAGTCAGATCAAAATCCATCCGTTCAATAAAAATCTGTTATTTCAAATTTTTTGTCACAGTGGGACATTGCATTTTTGTCCTTTCAATGGGAAAACAACATTTTTAGTTAATTTGATTTGTATTTAGATCAAGGAAGAGAGATCCCATCACAAAAAGTCACTGGAGACTCGTGGAGAAGCATTTTAATTCCAGGTGTGAACTTCTGTACTCACAGCTGTCCACTTGTGATTGGATCATCCAGGGCACATGTTTAAACCAGGTGTGAACAGGGTCTAATCATTTTTTTGGGGATAATACAGCAAACTGTTGATTAAATTGTTGTGAAAGAATAGGTGCATGTCTATGTGTGTTTTTTTTTCTCACTTCAGTCGAGGACAGTTGAGTCCCATCGCAGTGAGGGAGGCATCAGTGATGTTGCTGCAGCCAGACACACAAAGGATCTGTAGCTTGTGGCAACCTCGGCACAGGCTGACCAGGCCTTCATCGGTTATCTGCTGGAGGGAAAAAGACAGAAATCACAAAAAACTACTGAGGCAAACAGACAAATCCCTCATGCATTATTGTCCGTCTCCCTCTCCCCCCTGAATCCCACAAATAAATGTTTGTCTTACTGTGCAAGACTGCATGTTGATGGTGGTGAGTTCTGGGCAGTGCTTCTGAAGGTGTTTCAATGCTCCGTCTTCCAGCTGAGTAAGAATAAAATATATGAAATATTAATAAACAAACACCTGGATCAATTATTTATGTATGTCAACTTTGTTTCTTCCAAATGAATGAAATCAAGTCACATGCCAAACCTGTCCCCTGTGACTCCAAAAAGATGAGTCATGGGGGCCTAATGGTATTTTTTTCCAAGCAAGAAAAGTAGACAAAACTTTGGTTAAAAAAAACCACAACAAGCTGAGTACACAGCCTGAAGAAAATATTGGCTCCACAGACGCAGAAGAAAACAGAAATGCCAGCCCAAGACAAACCTCTACATCAACAAAAACCCCAACCGATGAGATTAAAAAAAATAACCCACAGGTTGGAAAATCTACACTGTAAAGAGCAGCAAGCAGGAAAAGGGCATATTTCAATTTAGAAACCCATTTCTCAGAAGTGGGAAATAAATTGGTTTCTGGGGTATATCGGATTATTTTCTTTGATTTAAAAAACAACAGCAATACATTTAAAGGTAATTGTTTAGAGTTGTTGTGAACATTTTTCCACAGCTACTGCATATTGAGAAGCCCCAAAGTAACGTGTTCACAGTAACCTGTGAAGGGTGATCTCTGACAGCATGTATCACAACGTCTTAATAAAAACATGAAATAATTGTATATAGTACCTCTAAAAACACAGATTTACAAAGCTTTGGAGCTACAAGCAAAACATTCTAACAAAGCACAAGAACACACACACAAAAGAACCTAACAAACAAAAAACCTGAGCAACATCATTTTATTATGATATTATCTTTGTAGGTAATACAACAAAGAGTTATTATTTACCTGCTTTTAGTATAGTGTCTTGAGATAAAATGGTTATGAATTGGTGCTATGCAAATAAAGATTGATTGATTGATTGATAATTAACTCAACCATCATATGAACTGAAACCAGAAGAACCAAAGATGTAAGATGATGTAAGAAATTTAAAAGAGATAAAATAATAATATTAATAGCCCTTTGACATGCGACTTGAAAAGGTGAAATGCGTTCAACCAATCCAGCATGTGAGTATTTTATATATAATCTTCATCTTAAGGTTTCTAATGTCTTAAAATACGAATTCAGAAGGCCTCAAGCACTCACTGTAAGAAAAAGAAAATCTTGCCTTTGTGTTTTGTGAGTGGGCTTGTGTGTTTGCATTCTAATCACCGTACCTGTGTGCAGCCTCTGAGGAACAGTGCTCGTAAGCCATTGCAGCCTCTAGCCAGAGCCTCGATTCCATCGCGTGTGATCTGGTCACACCATGACAGGTTCAACATCTCCAGCATTCTGCAGCCATCGCTGAGAGAGCACACACATAACGCAGAGAAGAAGAAGAGAAACACATGTGAACATGACGGCCTAATAGAGCCATGTAGTACATTACAATACTTCACAAAAGGGCCCCATGTATCAGATTTTAAATGCCTGCCAAAATCATTACTTTTTTAACTAGTGCATAATATACAGAAAACAATCCTCTGACTATGTGTACAGGTATCACCTTCTTCACTGAACAACAATGAGGTGGCCGATATCAGAATAATATAGACGTTTTTGATATGTGTTTATGTTTTTTCTTATCTGCATGAATACAGTTTTTTTTTTTTGAGGGAACATATAAAGCAAAAAATGCTTTGGCATCGTTTGCATCACTCCTTTCACAAAAGGCCCAATATAAGTTTGCCAATATTGGAGATCAAAGGCCTATTTGTGTCTGCAGATATGTTTTTCGATATGCACCCCTGCTACAACTTTCTGTACAGAACATATCACACCGAAAACAATCATCATCACCACTATTTGTATCAGAGTCGAGAAGACAATGCTTGGCCTTAGAACTGGTTGATGATGTTACATAACGTTACAGATCAACTTGAAAGAGGTGATTTGATTTCAGCAGAAAAAGAAATCACTCTTTTGGCAGCACTCCTCCTCCAATATAACTATAGTCTCAAAAATACCTAATGTCTACTAAAGAGTTCAGTAACACAACACAGTGTGCATAATGTAGAGAACGTGCGAGGAATGAAGAATGACTCTCTTTAGGGGTCTTTATGTCGATGGCGTGGCAGCTACCTGAGGGCTTTGAGGGAGTGGTTGCTGATCGACACACAGGACGTGAGATCAAGCTGTTTGAGTTTGGCGCAAAACTTGCTGAGGCTGAGGCAGGTGCTGTCGGTGATCTTGGTGCAGCCGTTCAGGTTCAACACTTCGATGTTCCTGCAGTTCTGAGCAAACGTCCTGGGAAACAGTGGAACAGTAAATGGGGAATTACTCTGGAGTTGCTTCAGTGAATAAGTAAGTAGTCAGATGCTGTGAGCTGCTCAGGAGCCAATTAACAGAGTCATCTACACACCCTTGGGAGGTTGTTGTACAGCTACAGTACTTTTTTTATAATTAACTTGAGATAAGAGCTTGTGCTTCTTAAACCAAGTGCTTATAGAACGCATTCTTCAAGCTAGATCATGTTAATGAGAAGATGAAGAGGAGCACTCCATCTTCCATTTTTGGCTTTGTGTGTTTGTGGACAGAGTAAAAGTGCTACTGAAACGTTTTTAGCACAGACTCCCCTGGGAGTGAAGAGACAAAAGCTGCTTAAACTTGAAACATAATCACTTCAGTAAATAATAAAACCAACGAGAGAATGACTTTAGGGAAAGCAGAAGAAGCAGACTCAAGAGACATTCTCACTTCATGGAGGCATCTCCCACGCTCAGGCAGCCCCGGAGGCTCAGCTGCCTCAGGAAGCCTCCACATCGCTTGGAAATGTTCTCCACCACTCGGCCCTGAGAGACGCAGGGACAGAGAGTAAGAGAGAGGGAGAGAGTGATATGACTTGGGCCACCACGGAGGACAGAGGATCAGCTGTGACGTCACAGTTGGCGCCAAAGCCCAGTGACCTAACGCTAAGCTTCGGGCTGGATAATGCTACTCAACAAGTACACGCATGCAGCACATATAGGCAAGCACACATACACAGACACATACACAGACACAGACACAGACACAGACACAGACACAGACACAGACACAGACACATACACAGACACAGACACAGACACAGACACAGACACATACACATACACAGACACATACACAGACAGATACACAGACACAGACACAGACACAGACACATACACAGACACATACACATACACAGACACAGACAGATACACAGACACAGACACAGACACATACACAGACAGATACACATACACATACACAGACACACACACACACACACACACACAGACAGATACACAGACACATACAGATACACAGACAGATACAGATACACATACACATACAGATACACAGACACAGACACAGACACATACACAGACACATACACAGACACATACACATACACATACACAGACACAGACACAGATACAGATACACAGACACATACACAGACACATACACAGACAGATACAGATACACAGACACATACACAGACACATACACAGACACATACACAGACACATACACAGACACAGACACAGACAGATACAGATACAGATACAGATACACAGACACATACACAGACACAGACACAGACACATACACAGACACAGATACAGATACACAGACACATACACAGACACATACACAGACACAGACACAGACAGATACAGATACACAGACACATACACACATACACATACACATACACACACACAGACAGATACACAGACACAGACACATACACACACATACACAGACACAGACACATACACATACACAGACAGATACACATACACAGACACAGACACAGAAGCAGACACATACACAGACACATACACAGACAGATACACATACACAGACACAGACACACACACACACAGACACATACAGATACACAGACACATACAGATACACAGACACAGACACATACACATACACAGACACAGACACATACACAGACACATACAGATACACAGACACATACACATACACATACACAGACAGATACACAGACACAGACACATACACATACACAGACACAGACACAGACAGATACAGATACACAGACACAGACACATACACATACACAGACACAGACACAGACAGATACAGATACACAGACACATACAGATACACAGACACATACAGATACACAGACACATACACATACACATACACAGACAGATACAGATACACAGACACAGACACAGACACATACACAGACACAGACACAGACAGATACACAGACACATACAGATACACATACACATACACATACACAGACACATACAGATACACAGACACACATACATATACACATACACAGACACAGACACATACACATACACATACACAGACACAGACACATACAGATACACATACACAGACACAGACACATACAGATACACATACACAGACACACATACATATACACATACAGATACACATACACATACACAGACACATACAGATACACATACACAGACACACATACATATACACATACAGATACACATACACAGACACAGACACAGACACATACAGATACACATACACATACACAGACACACATACAGATACACATACACAGACACACATACATATACACATACAGATACACATACACATACACAGACACATACAGATACACATACACAGACACACATACATATACACATACAGATACACATACACAGACACAGACACAGACACATACAGATACACAGACACACACTCACTTGGCTCTTCTCATTATTCCCTCTCTCATAAACACACCACTTACCTCTATGTCTGTCTGAAAATTGAACAAGTCAATCTTTTGCCAGTTACTGCCATCTAGAGCCAGGACGTTCCACGCCTAAAAGAGTCAAGTCAAGTCAACTTTATTTATACAGTACATTTAAATCAAGGGTTGACCAAAGTGCTTTACAGAGTAAAACGGTAAAACAGGAAACAAGACTGCATCATAAAACAATGTAACTAATAATAATAAAAATCTACTGAGATGAAAACATCATCAAATGATAGTAAAAGTCAAATCTGTTGGGATAAAACATTCTCATCTTAAAAAGAGAGCCAGAGAAACGAGATGAAATCATTTAAAACATTCAAGAGTGGGAGCAGATCTCATTTGGAGTGCTAAGCTGTTCCGCAGGTTTGGGGCAGCTACCACAAAAGCTTGGTCGCCCCATGACTTTGAGACTTGTTTTGGGGACACCCAGAAGCAGCTGGTTGCTCTGGCTGGAGTGGGAACATTGACCGGTTCACTTCAGTAAGGCGTTGCCTACCCAATAACTGCTTTAAAACTTTAAAACAACATTTTTAATTAAATCCTGTAGCAGACAGGGAGCCACTGGAGGGAAAGCAGCACAGTGGCAATGAGGTACCTCTTATTTTTGCCTGTTAGGAGGTGAGCAGAAAAAATCGATTTATGTAAAAATCGAGATTCTTAAATGGATTCATAACTTCCCCAAAAAATGTTTGGCTAATCAGTCACTCCCTGCCAAGTGCTAAGGCTAGCTCTCTAACTCAGTAGAATGTGAAATGGAGCCGCAGTAAATTCAACCAGTCTCACAGATGACTGGAGCAGATCCTGAAGTATGTACTAATTCAAAAATAGATTTTGGATCCATGAATCCAGAGTAATTTTGAATCAAAAATAGATTCTGAATCAAAGTGTGACCCCAAGAATCGCAAATTGAAATCAAATCGTGAGACACCCAAAGATTCCCAACCCTACCGCGGGTCAACCTCCTCTGTACAGCACTTTTTAGTATGGCTCTTTGTAAGTATAAACTATGGCGGCTTCCTGTTTCTTTGCTCAGGGGGGGCAGGTGCACAAGCTGCATTTTCACTTCATAAGGCAGTCTGGAGGCTCTTTTGTAAGGACTGGCTTCTTTTCTCTGTGTGATGTCATTATAAACAGGAAAACTTTGACGTATGGGACTAACTATGACATTGTAATGTGTATTATTCACAAATATTTGATGAAAAACGTTGTTATTCTATTACCTGTATTGGTATCAGCCACCGATACAGCCTAAAATTCAGTGTGGAGTATGCCAGAGAATGCACCAACCTGATACTACAACCATTAGACCCAAAAATTCAACTACTTTTAGGGTCAGTGTATTTGTGAAGATAACATACAACAACAGCGTGGTTGGCAGGGTACCCAGCAGGGTAGGGTACCCACTCTTGCCATTACACCGGTCTAGGTACCAGAGTCTGTGTCAGGAAGAAAAAAAAATGTACTGGAACGTCCCTTCTGATAATTTGAGATCACAATGTTTGGAACTTAAGGTAGGCACAAAATCTTCCAATGACTCATCAGAAACATGTTAATGGTCAACACATATGTATCATACAGTGGAGAGAATTATACTACATGTGCTTTAATCTTCACATCCACAGAAAATATTTAAAACAATTCTAAATGTATTGGAGGTGTTTAAAGAGAAGCAGCGGCGCAGGTCTTTATTCACAGTCAACCTGCTGAGCTCTGGTTATTATTCACAGTAAGCTCATTCATAAATGGCTTTCAGCTGCAATGCTCTATGGCTTAACCGCAGTCCCCTCTGCACATAACCAGCAGATGGCACTATATTATAGACATTTCTAGAGAATTCAGTAATGGTATTCCTTTAACTATACAGTGGTTTTGGAGACATTCATGCTTTCTCTGAAAACAGTGAGTGTGTTAGCATACAGTGGGCGGTTTGGAGGTGTAGAGAGAAAAATGCTTACCTTGGATACTTGGGCACACCTACAGAGTGTAACCACATCCAGATAGGAGAATATTCTACAAAGGGAGACAAAACAAGAAAAACAAGAGGGTTGTTTGAGTTGATCTCTCAACAGCTATGCTCTGGTGTGATTTAATATGCTTGGTGTGATTTAATGTCCTTAAAAAACAGAACAATCCCCTATGTTTGGTAAGCAGAAGAGCCCCACACGGGGAGTGTTTAAAGCTATGGGCCCGATCAGCCACAAAGGGCTGCATGCAGCAGGCTACTGGGTCAGCTCAATCCATTAATCTGCCAATGAGTAATCTCTGGCGCTCAGACAGGCAAGGCCACAGTCAGCATGGGACAGACATACATACATTTACAGAGGGACACACAGAAAAAACAAAACATGGACTACTTGTGAATAAACGGCCTGTTACTGCCTTAAACGGCAGATCTATAGAAAACCTGAGGTATTGTTGGGACATATCTATACTGGAGTCTCAGGACAGAGAGTACATGTATACAATCAACCAAGCAATGCAAAGGCAAAGACACACACACACACACACACACACACACACACACACACACACACACACACACACACACACACACACACACACACACACACACACACACACACACACACACACACACACACACACACACACACACACACACACACACACACACACACACACACACACACACACACACACACACACACACACACACACACACACACACACACACACACACACACACACACACACACACACACACACACACACACACACACCTTGAGGTGATCCCAGGCCACCAGAGAAGCAGACCAATCAAGCAGGCGCTCATTGATCCCCCTTCTAATAACTGGTTAATGGCTGTGGCGCTGAACATTGATTGGCTGTCTGTTTTAATCAAATACAATCTGACTTTCCATTATGTGTGAGCGAGAGGCCTTTTAACCAATCACAGAAGAATTCTGTTAATCACACTCACACGGAAGCAATCTGCCAATCTGATTTGTTGAGTCCGGCTCTTTTGAGTCTTGTTAACTTCTTTGACACCTGCACTTCATAAACGCATAATAGTAAAAAAAAAGAAAAAGAAAAAGAAAAAAAGGCTCAAGTAAAGACAGACTGTTTAAACGTAACTACAGCTGTATCACTGACATGAACATCAGAAAGGGGAGGCTATGATATAACACAGCCATATTCAGAGCATGAGTATGCTTTTCACTTTAGTTCACACAAGATGCTCGGATGCTGCCTCCAAACACTGACAGGGAAGAAAACGAGTTTAGCAGCCTCAGATTTATCCGTCAAGTCCTGCCGCTGTATGCCCATTCTTTCTACCACGGTGCGTAATTGGATTTTAATGGAACACTGTTTGTTGACAAAATGTTCACCTGGCCCTTCAAGCATAGCTACATAAGAGAGAGTGGAGCCTTCACAAGGAGTTCATGACTAGTTGCCATAGTAACTCCAGTTAGACGTGTATCTTGGTGGTGGTAGGGAGGGTACTGAGTCAGTGCTTCTGGGTAAGGAGACCCTGAACAACACTGAACTCTCTCTGAGGCTCGTCAGCCTGTCAGACTAGCTTCTTCTAAATCACAGTGGATAACTGTGCTGCGCTGGCCTAATTAGCAGCTGTTGTTGATGCAGCACCTGAGAGGCAAAAAACACAAAAACCAGCCAGGTACCCAGGCTTCCTCAGTGATACATGCAACATCATATGTTTATGAGATTACTTGTTAATCATGTTACTAGTAAAGGAAATATAGATCATTAAGTCAGGGACAACAGATGTAAATTAGCCTTTTGGCTAACTCTGGCATATTTACAGAAATGTTTATTAATATGCAATGTTCCTGTAAAATTACAAAATAAATACAATAAAAAGAAGTATTCATATGGCAACATACATGTCAATACACTGCACATGTATGATTTACTTTTATGGCCAAGAATCTTAAGAAACAACAACATTGGATTTAAGAGTTCTAAATAGTTTGACCAACTAGTGATATTTTCCCCTTTTCTTGTCTTTTTTTTTTTTTTTTTTATAAAAGCAGCTCTTTCTAAAAATAACCTAAATTGACTTTTAAATAAACATCTTCATTTCAATATCTTTAGGACTTGAGCTGTCAGTTGAAAAATGCATATTTATTGACACAAAACGTCATTTATTTATTTGAAAAACTAATCTCCATATGGTTGAAGCCTTTATTTCTTTGGAACCACTTTGAATGCCTCAACGGGTAAAATTGTCCCAAATATTTTAGAGACAAATCAGAGAAGTGTCTTAATTTGAGTGTTAGAACATTAATTACTTTTTTTTTTTAAATCAGGTTTATCCTCTCTTAACATCAGATATTTGTATGATTCTTTGTGGGGAATATCTGATTTACATTCTAGATATAAATATAATGTAATTTTTGTCTATATATGATTTTGGCTTTCAGAATGTCTTCTTTCACAGATTTATACCTACCTTATACAAATGCACCTGGAACAACATAATGTCCCTGGCTGTGTACCATGGTAACAGGGCATAACAAAATTAGAAATGCATAAAAAGCTTCTGTCAACCCACTTTCCATGCTTTAAAAACAAGATTTACTGCCATAACAAAAAGTCCTCCTCATGGCTGAAACATGTGACAGTAGGTCATGTGTTGTAGCTGTTGGGTGTGAGGGTACCTATGAAAGTGAAAGTAGTGCTGGTGATAACGGGTGTACTGGTGGTCTCTGTCGAGCACAGCTGGAGCAGCAGCAGAGCACAGCACTGCGGAATTCCCCACTAGCTAAGACAAGCTATTTATAGCACACACACACACACACACACACACACACACACACACACACACACACACACACACACACACACACACACACACACACACACACACACACACACACACACACACACACACACACACACACACACACACACACACACACACACACACACACACACACACACACACACACACACACACACACACACACACACAGTGTGCATAGGCCCAGCAGCATTTCACACACACAAACCCACACAAACAAACAGTGCACCTAATATGTCTGCAGAGCTACATGCAGGTGCACACAAACACATAAGCACATGGAAACCAGAGGGGAAGGTGGACGCCTGTGATGTCAGATTTTTGGGTCATCTGGGACAAAATATTGGTCTGTAGGTCACACAGTAAACCAACACTCATTTCAGACTAGTGACCAACATACACCCCAGAAAAACACAGACACCAACACAGTACACACACAACTAGTGACACAACAAACACACACTCCTACACATAAGTGTTCAAGGCTGCTTCTGATTATGAGTAACCCTGACCTAAGTCCTCATCCCTGGGTATAATGTGTAGCATCGCATGCGTGCGTGTGTGTGTGTGTGTGTGTGTGTGTGTGTGTGTGTGTGTGTGTGTGTGTGTGTGTGTGTGTGTGTGTGTGTGTGTGTGTGTGTGTGTGTGTGTGTGTGTGTGTGTTAATCTTACCTAAGAAGAAGCTCTTTGGGGAGCTTCTTATTAATGGGGGCTTCATCACTGTTTGAGAACACCTGCCAACACACATGATAAAAACAACAACAAAGAAACAGAGATTAAAACACAATATTATCATCATCAGGGATCTAAAACAGGCTTGGGGACATTCATTCTTTTTGCCAACTCAAAATGTGTTAAGAGGACACGTTCAATTTTTTTCACAAGGTAGTTGTAAAACAATTCTCTATATCCCAAATGTACATTAAATTCTTATTTACAGCTTTAATAGTTCCTTCAGTCCATATTGGCCTCTAAATGTTCCCTTCTACCCATGAGACATCTGGCAGAGTGCTATTGTTCGGTATATTAAAGTTTCCCGATAACTGAAAAGGACTTTTCCAGAATTTTCCGGTAAACAAAAGTTACTGCCCCCTTGCTCTCATATAATCATACACTATTTGGGCATATTTTTTTACTTTACAGTAGAGTCAAACCTCTGTCAATGGCTCACAGGTATTGGGACTGCGCCTTGAAACACTGTCCTAAGTTTGTCTTCCTCTCTGGTGTTGGTAGTCAGGAACAATCATGTGGGTGCAGCAAGAAAGGCACAAAGAGAACAAAGGAGTACAGACTGGAGTCTTGATTAAAACGCTTCTAAATGAATCAAAGTATGGGGCTTAACAGACAATAAATATATTGCAGACGTTTCAGTCCATCTTGACTTTCGCGGTGCAGAAAGTCCAAGTGACAGTTGCACACATGAACTAAAATAAGGACAATACTTACTGGATAGTTAGTAAATAAAGTGTCTGTAGGACTACTCTGTTGGGATTTGATCAATGAAAATAATGAATACCAATGTTAATCTTTTTAAAGTGTGTGGGTCCTGGGGGGGGGGGGGGGGTTCTAGTTCAAGTTTGGACAGGTCCAAGGAAAAAACCTGATCTACTGTAATTTGAGGCTTAAGGATTCTTTTATTTTAATTAATAGGAAATTGGAAAAATGGGGCAGACAATGTATTCTTAAAACGACTAGACCTTTAAAGATATTTTGTTTTTTTATATGCCCACCCTTCTGAAACCTCATTTTATTGGTGGGTGGCATGATCTCAGTTTCAGTTTTTTTTTTGCTTTGTGTGGTAACAGTATTATATCGCAGTATTACAGTATAAAAAAGGGATTGTGCATATGAACCACATATTGACACACTATTATACCGCTTAACCAGACGGGGTGTCGGGGGAGAGGCTTGACTACAGTGTGCATCATGAAATTTAGAAAAATGGCAGTGGGGTCAAAACAGACAGCGTTGAAACAGACAACTTTTGTTAAACCACATTGTGGTAAAATGGTTTATATTCTCATGTTATGAAACTGCTTTGACTGTTTTAATGCCATGGAGCTGAAAAATAAAACTAAAGATTTCATAAGGGGTAATATAATTTTTTTTTTGTTTAGATTTTATAAAATTGTTATAAAAAAGTAGTTTTTAAGAATCGGTATCGAAGTCAAGGTATCGGTATCGAAAATTTTTGAACGATACCCAGCCCTAATGAGAAGTATTTTTGCCTATAAATAGGAACATTGTCTTTCTTGATTTTTGAATACACCATTTATAAAGGGATGAAAGGAGGAGTAACTGTGACCAACTTAATCCTCAATGAGCATGACCTGACATGACCTGAAACATTTTGAATCTCTCCTTTAATGAAACTATAACCTTGAATTACCTTTCCAGTAACCAGCAAGAGAAAGAAGCTATCGCTTCCTTAAGCCAGGCTTATAAAACAAGCCAGAGCTACATTTGGTTTTCCACGTCCCCTCCTTACAAGCTTATAATTCTGTTAGCCTGGTCAGCTTGTTGGCATGCTTATCTCAATTAGTCTACTCGCTGGATGTCTGGCCATCTGCTGAGAGGGACACACACACAAGCACACACAAATACTCACACTCAAGCACACACAGGTGATTCAAGTCAGACCTTTCTGTGAGAGAGACAGAGGCAGAACATTCTAGATCAGGTGGGACGTATTCAGCCATGAATTTAAATTACAGCAAACACCCACATTCGCAGGGCCTATGCAGACATGCATCCTGCTAGTGATACGCATCGCAGCAACTGTGTCTAATGAGGGGGACTCCCTGCTGTGTCATGGGCAAACACTGAAAATATGAAAGCACAAAGAAGAGCAAGGAAAAGGTACAGCAGGACAAAAGGTTGATTCTGATGTTCCATCTTGGCATCCACCTCGCTAGCTGAACAATGCAAGTCCCTCAAAGGAGAAAGCAATAAAGTAAAGGGAAGATGGGGAAAGAGGAAAGAAAGGGAGAACATGAGGAAGAACAAACAAAGCACTTGTGCTGTAGTCAAGGTGAAAATGAAGCCATGAAATAAGTATTAAAATCAGAGAGTGACAGGAGAGGGAGGAAGTAAAGGCCACTTGAGAGGAAGTGGGGTCGAAACACAAAAGACAGGGAGGTGGTCCAGTCATGGTCCGGCAAATAATTAACCAAGCTGGTTTGAATTTTAACCTCCATGCTCAGGAAACAAAGTGGTTCCAAACACAGATCTGAAGCTTCATCCAATAACAGCTTTGTGATACATAAACTGTTTCCATCAGTGGTTCCCACATAACCTGTATTGAATAACACGTTTTCCCAGCCTGCCCATAAGGCTTTGGTCCAACTACCTCTGAATAAGCACTTGAAAATAAAGCCTTTATCATTATCATGTGGCTGTCAGCTGCAGTTATATTTAGAGCTTTGTCAATTGAGTAAACTGGAAGTAAAACTGACCTTAATAGTACAATACTGACTGGGTACTGAATGTTGGGAAACGAACATGCCATGTCAACAAACGAGGCCTTCGGCACATTAAGGAAGTGTCTCTCTCGAAAGCCAGAGGTGGCTTAGGATTTAGGACTAAATTTAGACCTAATTCCAAACCACCTCTGTAACACATCACTCACCTTTGACCCCACTCAACAAACACAGTTGCACACAATCAAAGCAAAGCTAAGTTGGTTTTACACAACAAAGACCAGGGGCAAATAATCCCCTCGTGGTGTGGTTTAAATAACCAAATGTATCATATGTTTACTGTAATTGTGTAGGGCAGATAGTCTGGTACTGTACACCTTTGTGAGACATAAAAGTTCTCTATTTTAGCATTTTTAGACATCAAGCACTGGAAGGCACCGAACTAGCAAATACCTGAAATGAACTCTGACATGCATAATTCCCATAAGTCTAAAAACAAGAAGTGTTACCTTGAGTTCTGGAACTTTGCGGTAAAATATTATCACTATTACTTTTAGAGAACTGATCAAATTATTAAAAAATATGTCATGATCTATAAGTATCAGCTTTATGACGACCTGCTTAATGTAAATGTAATGTTGATCAACCACAAAGGGCATTTGGCCTTCAGACATTTTCATCGAAGAGTTCACCAGGTGGAATGGCATGAACAGTATGTGGTGTGTAATCTCAGCCACGGTTGTGACATTATGACAGCGAGGTTCAAAGTCATCTCTGGTGCGCACACTTCACTAAAGTTATCACCTCAGTGTTCTGGTGCCCTCGTTCCCTGTGCCAGCAGAGCAGCATTCCCAAGCAGGGAGTTCCTCTCTACTGTCATACTCCTATTCCTAGACAGAGCATTACAGTGTGCAAATCTTATTATTATTATTTTTTTTAACTTGCATGGATCCAGTTTAGAGTATAAAAATGGCTACATTGAAACAAATATCTTGAAATAAGATATGGGGCACTTTTTGTGTTTCCTGGTCAGCAATACTTCAAGTTCATCATAAAGTATTATCTCAGGTGTTAGACTTACCCTCTATTACCCCCACTCTCAAGCTCATTCCCCACCATACAATGGTTTTCATCTACGTCTAAGAAGCTTACAGCTCTGTTGAGAAATCCTCCGACAAGGCAACAAACATCAGCGCCTTCTGTTCTCACTCACTCACTCACTCACTCTTAACACAACTATGTTCAGGAGACATGGCAACCTTACAGCGTCTGCACACCTGACGCTGAAAGTCAAGTACCATCAAGTCAAACAAGAAAGAATCTCAACAATGTGTGAATGATATTCCAGAGAAACAATGCTCACACAGCTCAGGGGACCAGTTGAACCGGAGCTGATTTAGTGCTGGAACACAATTACAGAGAAAACGCTGACACAGCAAAACATTATAATTATTATACCACTGGAATTTAGCATGGATTTGCACTCTGGGGCAATTTGTAGAAATGCATTCAGCTAAGCAGAGTTGAAAGTCATTATGAGATGTGATCTAGGTTACTCAAGTATAGGCCTACATTTTCCACCTGCTATTTCATACTCAGACTTTTCAACATAATATAAAGACTAAATATTCATAGCTTTAGTCACAGTTACTGTGAAAATGGAGGCTTTACAAACAGGGCCCATCGCCATTACTCAAATATGATCTATCATAAAAGATTATACAACACAACAATATGTAAAGAAGATTCATTTACAGCATCAAACACAACTACAACATAACGAACAAGCAATAACCTGCAGTGATTCATTATAAAACTGAAAGGAATCTATTAAGGTTTACTTTTCTCTAAATCTCTACTAAAATTAAACTTGAGGACTTATTCTTGTAATGGAGGTTTTTTGTTTTACCTTTGGATATATCCACTTGTATTGAAGTTTAATTTGTTAATCATTATTCCACCCACTGCAGATGAGCACTGAACTCTAACACCTCAAAGAGGTGTGTGTTTACCACCTTCCTGCAACTCTGTCATGAAAATATAGAAAGATTATGAAAAGGAAACATGACAACACATAGCCTGACAGATGCCATAGCTCTCAATGGCATCTGTCATTCACAGGTAACACAGGAGGTGTCACTTGTTTTGTAGTGTTATCTGCCTAATTGAATGTTGCTACACTTTTTTTTGTCTAAATCTCCATCTGCAGCCCCAGACCTCCCCTCCCACCCCCACCCCCCAAAAAGCCTGTAACCTCAGGCGACAGTGCCTGCCAGCCCAGCCAGTCTCGGCCCTGATGTATTGACTCTCCTCAGCCACAGCCCTCCTGTGTCCCGCAGTCCTGAGCTCCATGTTGTCGCTGACTACTGGTGCGGCAGGACAATAACAGGATTTTGGATTACCCTTGACCAACAAAACGCCTCGGATTCAGACTGCATGTAAAAAAAAAAAAAAAAAGGGAACACGGTTGACCACACACACACAAACACACTTCGCTTATACAAGCCCACGACTCCCACGTCTACTTGAAACAAACAGTTTAACCGCTTGGTGGTCCACTCCCTCTGTCATACCTCGAACCGGCCCTTGGTGATACCGTTCATGTCTGCGGCGGCACCGTCCCCGTTTCACGAACACCGTTATTGTTTTTTAACGCCGTTTTATTTTTTGGTCGGCCAGGGTGTAGTGAAGGAGCCGAGCTGGAGCTGGGTCCTCACACCCTCCTCCTCCCACCTCCCACCCCCAGCCGTCAGCGAGGCTCCTGAGTCCGGGTCAGCGAGGGCGGTGGTGGTGTCGGTCCGGAGCGGCCTGCGGTAACGTCAGCGGTGGTTGTCTCGGAGACCGACGGCTCCCCAGCCCGTCTCATCGCAGGGCTACAAAAATAACAATAATAACATGGACGGTCTGTCAAGTGACTTCACTTCCGCCTCTCCCTTCATCGCTCCAGCCCCGAGTCAGCTGGCCCCCCAAATAGACAAGTTTGCTTCCAACAGAACAAAAGAAACACGCGAAATTAGCTCCAATTTCACGTCTCACTTTCTATCCACCGCATCGGACACACGTATCAAGACTGACACGGACGTTTTTTCCCTTTACGTTTTCTGTTTACTTGCGGAGAAAGGGGAGGGGTTTACGTGACGTCATTGCTGCGGGAAAAGCACGCGTGGTCGATTTGTTTTGATTGTGGTGGTCTTGCAGAGATTTGGGGGGAATAGCGACAACGGTGTGTCTGTTCTGGAGATTTTACACCAAGGCAGTCACGGGGTTCGCCCACAGCAGCACCGGGCCTGACCTGACACGAACCGGCGGGATTGATTAAGGGAAGGAAACACTCGCATCTGTTAACGCCAGATCCAGGGTCAAAGATTTTCACTGCGTTAGAGATCAGTGACACTGCCATATAAAGGCTTCAAACTGCAGACACACACCAAAAAAACATGTACCCTGTAGCCTGTCTAATGCAATAGGCTATATTAACATAATTTGGTGAAGGGTGTCCTCATATTGCTTCAATGAGAGATTCGGACTGTTTTCAATGCAGTGAGGTTATCTTTTAACATCTCGATCATAAATAAACACATATACCTACATACAGACTAATATGTACCAAATTAAATAGGCCTAAGTCATAGCCTAGTGCAGTGGTATTAAAAAAGGTTAGCCTTATAAATCTAGATAATTAGGTAGGCTAACAGATGGGTTAATTTAGGCTTAGGCTACATAAGGTAGCCTATTTACGACAGTGTGCATATACAGATGTCAGATAAGGAGGATATTAGGCTATAGGCTATTTTTTATTAGATTTAGTAAGTGGAAATAAGATGTGGTTAAGTGATCTTATTTACATGAACAGTGGATGTTTTGTTACAGGGTTAATTCACAGTGACAGCTATGTAGTTAGGGTATAGCCTATTACTGTTAAATATTCCATATTCTTGTGTAGCCATTTTAATGTTGTTTGTTGCTTTCAAGAAACAGACCCCTTTTTTTAATAGCCTATATTTCCCTCTTTTTTTAGCACATTGATTAATAGAGAAAGCTGGAGTAATGTTTCTACTGCACTGACAGGTAGACCAACATTTGTTCAGTGTTTTAAGGACTTGATAATTAATACAAACAACTTTACGAAATTGAAGATTTAAAAGCCAAACTTCAAAAATAAATAATTAAATGTTCCCCCAGTTAATCAAACACAACAGCTATGCATTATCATTCATCAATTTATAGGCCATGCATTCCTAGCTCTAATTTTAAATCTGCTTAACAACTAGGCTACTTAATAGGCCTACTTTAAGTGTATTTTTTAACACCTCTGTACTATTACTTAGGTATAGAGTTCATGCAGAACCTTCACATCACATATGGAAATGTGTTTTTTTCGCTGTTGTTTTTGCTACGAAGGCTTTGAATATATCTCCAGTAGCTACAACTGCAGACAGACTACAGTGAGAGTTACACATCCTCAATAAAAAAAACATCTTTACAGTAGTTGTTAACATCCACCGCTTGAGGGCGCTCGTCTCCAACAGGCCTGATCCCACTTCATCTTGCATGATGTGCTATGTTTACTCTTCCAATATAGCAAGTATGCATTTAGAGAAGCTTTTGAGATCCTTTTACTCGAATTTGTACATTTTTCACTTCACTCAGCTCTTCTTACTCTTCATTTATCTGAAACAAGTAAACAAACTACAAAAGTTATTTTAGACGATGCACCTTCTGCAGGTATTGTTAATTATAGACATGGGATCACCAGGAATTCTCATGAGATATCACTGTGGGACCAGAACCTTGCCACCAATGACTATGACCATTCAAAGTTTTAAAGAACTGAAGATGTGTTCTAATCAATGAAATCTGGAGAACAATGAATAGAATGACAACAGGAGAGAAAGCGTTACATTTTATCAGCATAATCTAAAGTCATATTTATTTTTTACAGACGGAACACTCTTATCCAGTTGCAATAAAATGAACAGACTGCTTTCTACACTCAGCCAAACCTGCTTTTATTATTATTATTATTATTATTATTATTATTATTATTATTATTATTATTATTGTTATAACCTCAAGACAAGCAATGCACAAAAACAAGTCAATCGCAAAACTCAGTAAGCAACAAAGTACACTCACAACATGGCCTGACACAAGACCAGCGGCACCAGTAATAAATGTTAAAATGCAAAGAGAAAACAGAGAAGATGGGCTTTAGTAATAAAAAGCAACAAATAAAAAAATGAAGCAGAAAGAAGAAAAAAAAACTGAAAAGCAAAAAAACAAATATTTCAATGTCACTGATCCTGTATGCCTTACATATCTCCTCAAGATAATCATTCCAAAGTAAATTTGACCTTGATGGCAAATCTCCTTTTAGACTTAAGTCTTAAATTTGGAACAATCAGCCCACTAGACCAAGACCCACCACCTGGGCTGGCTCTTAAGAGGTCAACAATTCAGGGGAAGCCTAGCTGCTGCATTCAGGGCTAGTCCGAGGGGAGAGAGTGGTTGTGGTTCATTCCTGAAAATATATGGTGACAGTAATATAATCTGAGGAAGCCAGAACGTGGGAGAGTCCTCAGGCAGGATTCAAACCCAGAACCAGCTTGCTGTGAGGTTGGCAATGCTAACCACCACACTCAGTTACCTTTTGCAGAGCATAAACACTGTCAAACGCATCATATGAATGAACTCTACCATGAGCAAAAGGTATCTAAATTGGATTGGTGGATCTTGTCAGATGGGGATTGCAGCCCCAAAGCATTTGTAAAATCAACTGTTTCAGAGCAGAGTTACAACCTTTAGGACAATGTATGTAAATAACACTAGAAGATTTGAATACTGTTGTCTGCAGACACAGTCATGTAATAGTTATTGGATAGATTATCTCAGAAGCTTGTTGTTTGAATCTATAATGTAGGGAGAGGCACGACTCAGCGGAAAAACACTTTGTTCGATGTGGTTTCAACACAAAAATTTCATAATGCTCATGCTTCAATGCCGACTTCAATCTGCCTGCGTCATTATTTCAGCCCTTGTGCCACAGCGTCTCACCCCGCATTGCATGGTTATTAACAATCTCTCATCAAAAGTCAAATTGATTATCAAAGTTCTTTGAATAGCTCGGTACTCGTCTGGTTCTGACTCTGCATGCGGCTGTCAGCTCAGTGTTGAATGTGTCTTGTTAATCACAGTGACGCTGCTTATATCAAACACAGTTTCCACACAGCCTTCTGTCTGGTGATACAGTCTGTTCACGAGGACTACTTATACAGCAAATGGTTTCGACCACGTCATTTGATTGAACAAGAGGGATTTGAAGACTGCTGATATGAAGGTCAACAGCTCACTCACACTTTTAACTTCTGTTACCTCAGGTTATCAGAATACTGGTTAACAACGTTACATAAACTGTTGTCTAGATCAGTGGCTCTCAACTGGTCGCGCCTCAGGACCCACCAACCACTCCTTCAAGAAAAATCCTGACCCAAATGTCTGATATCTTTCAATCAATCAGATTTATTTAAATAAAAAACTGTTTTGACCTCAGATGGTACAAAACATGATAGAACAAAGAAACTGAATCAAACAAACTTGTTAAAAAAAAGTGCTTCATAGACTTTTTGACAGCATTTTTTCTTCCTACTTTTGGGTCCCGACCCACCAGTTGAGAACCACAGGTCTAGATTGTGACAACCTCACAAAGATGGACGTCTATCCTCAAATTACATTTGAATTATTCTTAAATTCTTCTTTAAATGGAGACATACACTAAGCAGTAAGTGTTCAGGAAAATGTTGATGTGTTGTTTGGTAACAACTTTTAGTCAAGTTGCTTCATTGATTGAACTATATAATCAAACTCTATTATTTGCTTTTTGCTATTCAAATATTAAAGTGAATCTAAGAGCTGTTCGACTTTAACTGCAACAATTACTTATATCAGTCCTCTTCTCACTAATATTAGTCGCTAATTTTAACATTAGAATGATCAGTATGTTATCATACATTTTTGTTCCTGCTAATACCCTGCTGTTACCATATTACTGGCATTGTTGCTGTAAATCTATATTCATTATTGTTGTTGTTGCTCTGTTTGTCTCTATCCGTCTCTCTCTTTTTGCGTCTCCCTCTAGCTCTTCTCAACCCCGACACAGTTCCAGCAGATGGCTCTTCAACATGAGTCTGGCTCTGTACGAGGTGTCTGCCTGTTAAAATGAAGTTATTCCTTGCCACTATCACTTTGCTTAGTGTTCATGGTGGTTTAATGTTGGGTATTTGAAAATAATATAACAAAGAGTATGGTCACAATCAGTTATTTCTCTCAAAATATATTCTCCTTGATTTTATCTTCAACTCTTGACTTTTAAAGCTCTTCCTGTTTTTCTATACACCACCTCATGGAGGTCAAGGGAGGCTGTTGCCAGGGAGATTATACCAGCTCTACTGGACTGCCCCAGTGTGACCACTGATTTCCTCTGACTCAACCACACACCTGCACTACACGTCACTCTTTCTGACAGGACATGTCTCACATAGGAAGTCATTGGTCTCACACATACTCAATTTTGTGGTTTTGTGTATTGTAAGTGTGTGTTTACTTCCAGAACTCAGATAGTCTTATGGGTGTTGTCTATTAGTCCTATGAGATAACACACTTGTGTGAAGTCTGAATGTGCCCCCTCACCCTCCCACCCCCAGCCGGACACCTGCAGGAACATAATTCTCACCAGCTTCTCTGAAATGGTGCAGGTGTGAATCACTGTCTCTCTCTTCCCTGCCATCTCAGTCCCCTCTCCTCCATGGCCCCTCAAACCTCTCCAGAAATAGACCTCCGTGCCTGAGTCAGGATACCCGCCTACCTATCCAGACCCCTCTGATCAAGACGTGAAAGAATGACGTGCATGAGAGCAGGGTGAAAAAATGTGACAACAAAAAACTGAGAATTGGAGAAACATCAGTGAGGGACTTAAGGGCACAATGCAGCAGCAGCATAGGTGTCTCCACTGGGCCGGAGGGAACATGGAGAATAATGAAAATGGAAAGGTGGGATGAGGAGATATGAATAAGTGTGATTTCTCATTAAAGGTGTCACTCCCTGAGGAAGCCCTCCAATGTTTTTTTTTCATTTAAAAATGTGCTCTCAGTTGTTTTTTTCTTAAAGTCTTTATTTTGAGTTTACATGAACCAAATGAACGGAAAAGGCAGTGATTACAGCAAGAGAGTGGTAACGTTAGCAAACTTCTAATATTTGCTGTTGGCTAAATGTAAAATGGCTTTTCAAATATGTTGTTTAAACAGCATTAAAGCCTCTTTACACCTTTCCTAATGTACCCTTTCAAACTTTCAGAAGTCAATCTTTGCATTCAGCCACATCTCAGCAAACATAACAGTGGCTAGAAAGTGGTTAAATTCCAATGTTATTTATTATACAGGCATTATAAATATATTATACATTTATTTATACAGGTATTTCTTAAGGTAGTAAGTAGGTTGACACATATTATGTTTTAACTTGAGGTATGCTCCTATGTCCTTTTTTGTACTAATAGCCAAACAAAGGAACAATAATACATTTATAGATAAAAAAAGGTCACTAGATTAGTTATCAATGAAAGTTATTTTTAGTAGCAGCCCTCTACAACTGTAAAATGTAAATTGTTTACATTAAAGCAGTAATAAACATCATGACAGGAACCATCATTCTGCACACCTGACCTTTCTATTTTAAGTCTTTTTTTATGATACTAAAAGTATTTTATAGTTAACATTTTTGCAGCAGTATTCTTATCTGCATTTGAGTGTCTTTACAGTGAACATGGTTATCAACTCTTACTTTAGAAAAGTATTTTTCATACATATTTGTCCACTAACAATCAGTTGAACTTTGTATCTTATGGAAACTTTGATCACATGAACAGGACGGCTGTGGATCAGTTGGTAGTCGGTCAGTGATTCGATCCCCAGGTCCGGCAGTCACATGTCCAATGTGTCCTCGGGCAAGACACTTAACCCCAAGCTCCACACTTAAGCAGCTCCCTCTATTTCGTTGGCAGTGTATGAATGTGTATGAATGGTATTAGTTATTTTGTGATGGTCATTTTACATAGCAGCCTCTGTGTGTGAAGGGGTAGGTGTAAGAGCCGGCGAGTGTTATGAGAAGTCAGAAGACTAGCGCTATACAAGCTCAAGTCCATGATATTCTTCAGCAGGGGACGTTTCCAGATGTCATGAAAGTGCAGATGAACAACATTTGACTTGAAAAATTGACCAAGTTGTCTTAAATGCTGAGACATAAGTGGGAAATAACCAAGCGGCAAGCGGTGTTGAAAATGAAGCCGATGTGGAAATGCAAAAATCTGCAGTTCCTCAAGTGTCCGCTCGAGGCTATCTTAAAAAAACCTGCAAGTCCCATACACATCCCATCGTTTCTTCATTTTGACAGCAGAAATGAACGTGTTTAAAGCCTGGTACAAAAACTGATTGTGGTCTGATTAGTTAACACAGCTAACCCTGTACTTGGGGTAAATATTTGTTTTGATTTTATGAAGGATACATGCGAGTTATGCATATATAGAGGTGTCCCAGACTCTGCTGTAAGCTGCCATGTTGTAGCCATGTTTGTCAGTTACAGCTCTTTGCTTGTTGTTAGGTTGATCTAAAGTTCATTAGAGTCAGCATTTCCAATATGGCGACCGCTATGGATAGGCTTCCAAAACAGCACTTCAGAAACCAATTGGTCACGTCACTCAGGCTTGTCCATTACAGTCTGGAAATAATCTACAACGACAACTGGATAACATCCATCGTGATATTGGGTGTTATACTATTTTGAAAGTCAGGTTTTCACTTGCCAAAAAAGCAGTCATATTACAAATGTTGCATTAATCACTTGCCTTTGATGGTTATGCAAATGTATAGATGTGCAAATTTAACTTGAGTAGACAAGAGAATGTTTTTATACCAAAGCAAGAGCATGTGCACACAATGATACAATTGAATCTGGGTTTTATATGTCTTAATGTTGCTTTAGGTGCATTGATGTTAATACAGACTGGTGCTATGTGGTCCTGTTATCTTCACATGCAGATTCACTCAAACAATGCGAGAGCTCTCTATGGGCTTTAGTCATCCATCTTTATCTTCCTCACCAAATGGGACACAGGCACACACACACACACACACACACACACACACACACACTCACCCCAATGAAGGGAAGTTTGGCCTAACAGAAAGGAAAGCTCACCTTAATTAAGATTTTAATGCTCAAAGGATAAGCTCCATTTTTGGTGCTCTGTTCCTAATTAGAGAAATTATCTTTAAATAGCATTGCAGTGCCTGCATGTCATCCTCAACACTAACACTCAGTTACGTTTGGGCAGTATCTGGAGGCTGAGGCTGAGGTTTTTAGCCACGCCAGCTCACATGTAATGAGCGGCTAATGCTCCCATTTCTTGCTCATGAACACTTTAGCAGCAGCTCTTTCTGTGTCTCTGAAGGAGCGGTTAAGATTTTGAGCCGTGACGTATTTACTAACGAGGACACGCGAGTTTTCACACCGGGCGACTATTTGGGGAGATAAAGTGCGCCCTGCTCTCGAGCCTCTCTGACCGCTTTCTCTCCGTCATCACGCTCACCTTCCTGCTGCTCAGTCCATCTCTGTCCGCCAGGAGGGTATCATCACTTTACCCTGCAAGATCGTGAATAACTATTTGGACGCACACACACACAAAAAAAACAAAACACGTTAGGACAAAAAGTTTTTTGGACACTTTTTGCAACCTAAAAAAAAAAAAGTTAGATTTCGTGAAAGATGCTGGATCGTTGCAAGAAAATTTCAATGAAGTTGCCCTTTGGAGTCCTGGCTTGTCTATTGGTGACTTCTGTTGTACATGCAGATGGTAAGTTCATATTTTTAGCCATTTAACCAAATGATTGTATTACCTGAGTGACAAAAGAACTCTAGAATTTATTACAACCTTAAATATGATCTCCAACACAATTATAAAGTCATAATGGAATGTAAAATAGGTTCTATTGAGTTTGTTTTATTAATGTACTAATCGTTACAAAGAGCCTTTGCCCAAATATATCATACCTTTCATAACTAATGTAAGCGAGCAAGTTCCCTTGTAGCCCCTTTTTTTTAAAAAAAAACTTCAACGTCATTATTTAAAGTAATATACAAAAAGCCACAAGTCTAATTAAACTGTGCTAAATGGATATTCGGGCACAGTAATAGAATAATAAATGCAGACATAATTTTTATCTTTAGGCAACATATTTCGCTTTCTCAACCTCTAACAGTAAAGATGTTCAGTGTTTTTAACCCTTTATGAGAAGACAGTGACAGTGACAGTGACAATGGGCTTGAGCATGTAGCCAATAAACCAACAGGGAGTAGATGCTTACATCTGGAAAACTTGTACCCTGTTCAAGTCAGATACTGAGATGTCATGTGTGTTGCTGCAGTAATATACTTTATACCATACATGTTAGCTGATCAGCTGCTGGGGTCAAATATTATTTTGTATGAAGTTGAAATTCAACTGGAATTTTACGTGTTAATAGATGACCTTAGGTGTGATACATGTTTTGATTTTGTTTTGGATTGTCGTTAATAATCTAATTAAAAGCTGTATCAATATATATAAATTAAAGATTTGTTTTTTTAAATCGATATTTGTGTATCTGTGAATGACCGGCTTTGCTGTTAAGTCTAAAAGGATCATAATGTGATGTTAGTGGAAACTCAGGGATTTCATTGATTAGCACAATGAAAATTGGCAAGAAAAAGTATGCAGAAAAAATATCTAATGCTGATATATAGCATTGGATACATATATGCGCATATATAAGTAGCCTAACAAGTGTAACCAAATTGCAGTTGATTGTCTATCCTAAACTAAGGCATATTTTTAAATTGTTTTTGCAAGACAGAAAAGAGAGAACATTTACAACTTTGAAAGGAGCGGCGTACATTTAAACAAAAAAAAATAGATGTAAATGTAGCTCAGTTGACTGAAAGGCTAGTTTTCTGGGTTCTTTGTCCAATGTTGTTCGGCAAGCAATATATTCTAAAAATACTTTCCAGACGCAGCCAGAACCCAGAGGCTCAAAGGTCAAATGTATACAGTCGATTTTAAAGGTATTCGAACCAAATTTCCCTCTGGGATTAATAAAGTATTTCTGATTCTGATTCAAAGTTTCTTCTCTTCTTAGGTCGAGTGTTTGTGTTGAACCTGAGGAACTCCTCTGGCCTGCAGGGATTCAGAGACGCTGAGAGGGCTTGTGCCTCACAACATGCCCGTCTTGCATCAGCACAGGAGCTCCATCACGCTGTGGTAGAGTGCTTCTTCTCCCCCTGCACCCGTGGGTGGCTATATGGAGGCTCAGTGGGGTAAGAAAGGAATCATCTGTCTATAATGCTGTGTATGTTTGTGAGTGAGGGTCTTAGTTGTTCTAAGGCACAAAAAAAGGAGACCTGCGATGTCTAGTCTAGATCAAAGGTCATCTTGGTGTGTGTATACCCTTCTGTGTGTGTGATGGAGGTCTCAGGAACGGATGAAAGGGAAAGAAAGTGAAGGCAGCAGCGGTACTTATAAAGAGAGTGGGAAGATAGAAGACGAGGGTGACACATTTCAAGGGGAAAGAGAGAAGAAAGACGGAGGACGAGAGGGAGAAAGACTCCTCTGTTCCCTCCTGAAGGAGGAGGAAATTCTGAGCCGGGGTGTCATGTCGACAACTGCCTCCATTTACACCTCTCATCTCCACGGTAACATGACACACAGCCTTCAGCATCCGCAGGCAGACAGACAGAAACAGACAGACAGACCTGACGGTAAAGAAGTACATTGTTTTATTCAGGTGTTTGATTGACACTTGTATCCCCAGCAGTTATGGCAGAGGATAAACAGAAATATTACAACCAGACTTTTCTATATTGTTATAGCCTATATGGTGATTTCAAGCCTGTAGGGTGTAAATGTTCAGTATTACACAGGCTTGTGCTTTTCAGAGTTGGACTGAAACAACCTATCCTGAAGTTTTTAAAAGTGGTGTTCTAGCAAAGTTTCCTTTTTTTATTGTTATTGATGTATGAATAAAATGTGTTATTTCTTATTTTGCCCACGAAAATAGGTTCCTTTCTACCCTGAACATTTCTAAAGAAGGGCCTACTACAAGTTATAGCTTCTGAAATTCTTTAATTGTCTTTTTAATTAAATAAATCAATATTTTGTCATTAAAAAAATCTGAAATCTTAAAAAATACAGGCTAATGAAGTTACCCAGAGCTTTATACCCTTACTTTGGAAAATCTCAATCTGGGAATTTGAAGAGTATGTTTGCTTGAATAGTTCACTGACATATCAGTATTATTTTGAAATATAAATCATAGATATAACAAAGAAATACAAGCATAAAATGATCACAAACACGACAAGAAGTCTACAGCCCATGGAGCTGTGCTTGAAGTGAATGCTAGAATTAGCAGGTCAATGCATTCAGTGTTGACAATGTAATGGAAACATTGCTCTATAGTGTGCAAACTAATAATTTGTCCTCAAAGCAAAGTATTAGACAATGAAACATTTCACCTGACAACCAGTGGGGGGATGAAGTTAGTTGGGGGATAAAAGTTAAGATATTCATTTCATGTTTAGGAATATATATGATTGAGTATACAGAGTTTCATAGTAATCCAGAGATTATTTAGTCTAAACCAGAAATCAGTAACGTAAAAACCTACAGACCAACAAACTATCAAGTCTCAGAGCAACACTGCTAGCACAGCCGATGCTACCACAGCTAATGCTAGCTCAGCTAATGCTAGTGCCCATATGGCTAAACAAGGTATTGTAAACTGAATGGTAAAAATGGGTTATTACGTTCTCACCTTGAAAGTAATAAGTAATTATGATTGTATAAATGATATGTAATAAATTATCAAACAATGATCAATGCTGCCAAACTTGCCAAGCCTGGTACAAATGTGGAAGCTGCTCTGAGAGCAACATAGAAAAAGCTCACACATTTCTTCTTCATCATTACATCATAAAGTTTTTTAGCAGATGGAATCTAACTTTCAATTTAACAAGTAGGCCAATAAACATGATTTAGCTAACATGTTCTGTGGACTTAGTTTACATATCATTGCTTACTGACTTAGCTGTACTTTAGATTCAAGGTACAAACATTTCCATTTTAAGATGCCTGAATACAACTTGACCTTAGACCGTTTCATTTTTTTATCGACATGTGCAGCTTAATTATGTTCCCAAATACCTCCAACAATGGTCAAACCAAGAAAATACAGCAATTTTAACAAAGGTAACAATATGTTTCATTTGGTGGCCTACTGTTCTACTATTGCTGACATTACTTCCATAGGCTCGACTAGGCCTATATGATGTTATTTTTGTTGCTTGCTTTAAGTCTACTTGTCAGTCTGTTTCTCTTGCTCCCTCTTTACGTCTCCCTTTCTGTTTCTTGTCCTGGGACAAACTATCTGCCCAATCTGGCAGGGCCTGCAATTTCAAAGTCTGCAGACTGTTGACCTCATCTAACATTACTCATGCTGTTTTATGAGAATCAAATGACTAAAAGTAACGAGAATACAACATCAACTTTTCCTTTATCTTAATAGATAACTCCCATTATCCCCCATTACTTCTTTATGTGTTGAAGCTGCATCGTTTGGTATAGCAGAATTTCTGCTTTGTGTCACAAATATGTGCAGGCCTTGCAGGGGTTCATGGTTTTCACAACATGCTCTTCCTTTCAAATGTTTCCCCATGCCCTCTTTCTTTTTCTTTCTAACTTGTTCTTTTCCCCTCGCTTCTGCGTCAGATTTATTAGCCTATACACCTTCAGGCACATTTTAGATTTGAAAGTTTCATCTGCTCTTAGATTAGAATAACTTTGTTTACAGCACTTTTAAAAACAGGGTTTACAGACAGGGCTGACATATAGCAACAGAAACCTGGACATTGGGATGATTTTAATTCACCTTCTAAAACCAGTAAGTAATATTTTGTTGTCACAGGGCGAGAAAATTGCACTGACATAATATTGAGGTCTGTTGCGTAATAACAAGTGCTTCTCAAAATGACTTCCCTACCTTAACGTCTTCCTCTTACCTGTCAGTCATAGATCTGCGACCCTGGTAACCAAACACAATCTGTCTGAATTGACACTCAGGTACATAAAAGCACACACTGGGATTTTTTCCACTTAGAGTTGTGTCATGTTAGGTGAGGGGCTCGAAGTAGGGTAGAAATGATGAGAGGTCTGTTACTTTCTCTTTTCTCACATGCAGACACAAAAACTCACACACAGAAACACACACACACACACACACACACAGGCCTGTATGAGCTGCAGTTTAGTGTAAAAACAGCGTTTGTGTTTTTTTTCTCTCTCAGAGTGTTTTCTTGGTGGTTTCTGTCTTGCTGCCCAGTTCTCTCTCTCCCATTTTGACTTTTGTCCTTATAAGCTGAAGTTAGCATGGCACAAGCATGCAGCATGACTCACACCACTTCTCACAGTCTCGCTGCGCTGCCAGTCAAATTCTTTCCAATTACTGTTGCTTTGATTAACTCAGGAACTCAAGTTTACACACACACACTCACAAACGTGCAGACATACGAGCCTGTGCCACATCCGTTTCCATTTAATGATGCTTGATTATCCATCCTACAGATCAAACCTGTTATTTATATTGTAAAGGGTGTAATACGTCTGCATTTATTTTTACATCTCTAAACTCAGCCAAACTCTGATGTGTGTTGGGAGCTACTATGGGAACATGATTTGATTGGCCTGGGAAGTCTGAGTCAGTCTTATCTACTGCTTTTGTTTGACAAATGGGCTAATGATGCTATAAACTTTAATGTTGCAACCAAAAATAGACTTTTAACTCAGCAGTTTTTTTTGCCACTGCAGCTTGTAGACATTATTCATTTGGTCCCTGTAGACTGTGCATTATATCAAGGCCCTAATGTTATCATTGTTCTATATGAAGCTGGCTGTAACTTAAGGCTTCAGCATGGGAACATCTATTCGCAATGTGTCACAGTGAGATAATATTGTGCCACCGGTTACAAGTGCTGATACTGCAGCATGCCTAAGCCCTGATGTCTGCCCCTGGATTCTAATGTCATGCTGTGATAATATTTAAGTAAGTAACTAATCAGGGAGTGACCAAGAGAGGACACAGAGTACTGTAGGCATCTGTATGTGTGTGTTGTCATGTTACCAGGATACATACATACACCAGATCTGCTGCTTTATACATACTATTTTTGCAGGATTCCATTAGCTTTACTTTTGACAGGGGTGAAGTCACAGCTGGAGGAGTGCAGGGCAGTTCCTTTGCTTTTGTAAAAGTAATAATACTGCAAGTAAAAGAGTAGATATAGAGGCAGCTTTGGATGATTAATGGAAGAAGTAAGAAAGAAAAATATTCTGCAAACGTTTAATATTTTGTACCATACATTCAACCTTTTTTGGATTATTTGTATCTTTATAGTTACTTAAAGGAAAGACCTCTGAGGGGTTAAGAGGAAATGTTGCGTTGGTTGACTTTAACCTCCATGTTTTTGGCATGGTTTCATTTTTGTCATGATATGTTTGTTAATGGGTATGTGTGGTTGCTTCTAAAGAAATCAAGGGAAGATTTGTCTTCAGAAACACAACACATAGAGGAGAAAATCAGCAAAGAGATAGAGGTACATCTTTGTCAACTGGGGGTCACCAAAACCAATGCTAGCTGAAAGTTCCCCACTGGACCTCTAAGCTTAAACTAAATGAGGTTGAGTAAAATTAACTTTATCTTTCCTTTTGTAGTTCATATGCCTGTATGTGTTATGTGAGTTAAAAATTAAACATAGACTGTGTTTATTCTGACTAATATGTAAGTATGTCTGTAGTCCTTAGACATGTTTTAATCTATCTATCTGTCTGTTTATTGTCTTCTAGGACCACAGTGTGTAATGTTGTGGGCAGTGCCTTTAAAGCAGTGGACGTGAGAACAGAAAACGCCACAGAAGATGCTGCCAACCTCAACGCCTTCTGCATTAAAGACAGAGGTCAGTAGACACACATACTGTATGTACTGAATTATATCATATGAGTGGACTCCATTTCTTTGTTCATCCAAACCTTTAGTTTATCCTCAGAAGCATTGCAGTTTCTCTTATTTCAAATTAAGTTGAGTTACAAAAAATGAAGCATGAAAATCAAAATCAAAAAAGTAGCACAATCAGAGAAAACAATTGTTCATTCAGGTGGAATGGTTTTTTGATTATTGTCTGGAATTGTCCACAAGAAATGTGTCGATCTTAACAGAGTTGTGCATACACTTTGACTCAAGTAATGAAGTTGTTATGTTTAACACTAAACAAAAATATGCACTCTTGAATAGGGATTGTTTCGTCCTCTTCTTAATTTCTTAACAATTCCACACTTACATTTCACTTTCTTTGTTCAATAGTTTTCTTTTAGTTTTAAATGAAATGTGTGTATTTGGTTTTTACAGATGTGCCTTGTGGGGACCCTCCATCCTTTCCTAATGCCCATCTACAAGAGCACAGTGGGTATGAGATGGGGGATGAACTGCTCTACACCTGTGTGCCAGGGTATTTAATGCCCAGCGGACACAAGGCCTTCAGCCTGCTGTGCGACAGCTGTGGAGAGTGGTATGGACTGGTGGAGATTTGTGTCAAAGGTAAGGAGCTCTTTAAACTGTTTTTGTTGGGCAGAAATTGAAAGGCAGAAAGAGAAAGGCCCCCTTTTTTCTTGTCCTCTTCAAAGCTTTGATCTTTGACCCAAACAGGAGACCCAGTCTAAACTCGACCTCCTTGCTTCTTGCTTGTTAGCTTCCATTGTTGTTAGGTGACTGGTACTTGATTCCTGGCTTTGGAAAACAGAGCCTCAGTTGTGAGTCGGGATGAAAATGGCTGCATCACACCTCAGTGTGACATGCCATAGTGTAGATGGGTTCATAGCTGAGGGAGAAGAGGGAAGTAGTTGTCTACGAGGTTGGTATGCTAGGTCTGTGTCCATAATCAGCTAACAGAGTCTGAGTCATGTTTGTGCTCAAGAGCAGTGGGTCCTGAACCGTTCCAAGATAAAGACTAGAGGTCAAAGATGATCTCCATGAGAGTGGAGAAATCTGTTTTTTTATCTGAGTTTAGTCAAAGCCTTGTTTAGAGACATATCCAGCAAATAATAGGAATTTATACGTAATAGTAGATTTTAAAATATTGGCAATTTTTGCCTTAATAGAGATAGAAATAGAGAGGAAATACAGAAAGTAGAGTGGTATTGAGTGGAGTGAAAGTAGATGCAGCAAAGGGCTGAGATCAAACTTGGGGCCATAGGTTTGAAGGCTATAGACTGTTTAAAGGGCGGGTGCTGTGAATCCAGCACCCCTGTGAAAGTGAATTTCCCTGGTTTGCAATCTTTACTCTGAGCTAGGCTAAAATGCCTTATTTTGGATTAACTACTTTTTAGTAGTATCATAGTTCTCATGTCTTGGTAAGAAAGCAAACAAGTGTATTTTCCAGTCCAATCTATATGGTCCCAATCCCATCTTTGGCTATCTTTTGCTACTAAATACAACTTTGTCAGAATCTTAAAGTTGTCTTTGATATGTCCGCGCAAATGTCTTTTTGATTTGTGTTACGTTATTAGATGCAACCAGTGAAGTAAATCTGTCCTTTGTGTTTCTGCAGATGAGACCGAAGGTCATGTAGACTACGAGGATACGTTCCCAGATTCATATGGAGAGGTGGAACATCACAATAAAAAACCAGCAGAGGCTCATGGGGAGGTGTATGAGGAGGTCCATGTTCCTGTTTACCCAAGTCAAGAGCCACAAGAGACAAGCTTCAGTGTCATAGTGGAGAAAGAGCATCAAGACCAACGGGAAGAGCATGATACGGATGGAGAGGTGACTGGAAGAAACGTTGAAGGAGTAGAAAGAGATGAGGAACGCCCTGTTGAGGACTTCATAGGCCATCCGAGGTGGGAGCAGGAGAGGAGGGAAGTGGTTACGACTGATGCAGCTCCAGCAACGCAAGCACCTGTGTCCCTATTATCCCAGAAACACCTCTTTTGGTTTCCATCTGAGGCTTTTCAGGAGCAGGGTCCTGTCTCCACTAATCCAGTCACACAGACTACTCAGAGAGCCTCAGGCGCCCAATCAGAGGAGAGCAAAGAGCAGGAGAGCCAAGAAGGGAAGGACCACCACCGGCATCCTGCTCATACTGACGACCATGATCATGAGCCAGATGATGGTGATCAAGACGCAGATGACCAATCTGATCATAACGACAGAAGCCATAACGACCGGGATGCTGATGAAGACAGCCATCACGATGATCAGGACGACCCTAATAGTCACCAGGAAGAAGATGACCACGATGACCATGTGGAACATTACGTTCCAGCTCAGCATGATAGAAGGGACCACAAAGAAAAGCATGAAGACCACGATGACCATTATGACATGGGAGAACACGAGGACGAGCGAGATCGCGTCCGTTACGGCAGCCAGGAGTACGATGATCGAGATGACACGTATGACGAACATGAAAGTTATGAAGATCACGAGGATTTAACTGACGATCGTGACAAAGACAATCAACAACAACCTGATGGCTCAGAGGAACATCCAGACCACGATGACCATGACGACGACCAGCGTGAGGAGCATTATGACCCGGAGGATGATGATATCGACCATTACCCTGATCACCATGATCACCATGATCACGAACACGATGACCATGACAGTTATGAAGAGGTGGATGATGGTCATCAGCATGTTATCTTCTCTATAGCAAAAGATGGTCACCACAACATCACTCAGAAGGTGACAGGAGAAGAGACGACCACAGATGACACCTGGTTAGACGGCTACCCTGTTGTTCAAGTGGGAGCAGAAAATGGGGATTCCACAACAGAAAGACCGAGGGGGACGGTCGTCAGGACCACAGACAAACCCAAAGATGTGGATATTCATGGACCTGTGCCTTACACAAACTCACCAGAGATCCATGAGTCTAATACTGACCCGTCCTTAGAACAACAAGGGGGCGTAGAGGAGATGTTAACCATTACTCCTGCAACCTTGCAGCCTTCAGATTCCCCCGCACACCCTGACACCCTCGACTACGACACACAGCAAGCAGCTCCCACCCGCCCATGGATTGGTGGCCCAACTGAGCACCCCTTCCTGGACCAAGACCCAGCTCCACCAATGCATGACGGCGACATACTCACTGGAGGGATGGAGGGGCACACTGTGCACGACCTCCCTGGCGAGACCGGTGAGAGGGATGAGACGGAGGGAGAGTTGGGGGAGGTGATGTGCACGGGGGAGAACTGTACTGCTCCTCCTCCAAGCTCCTCCAGCCGAGGGCCCACCGTGGCAGCCATAATCGCAGTGGTGTGTATGGTTGCTGCTGCAGTCTTTGTTGGAGTTTGGTGTTACCGACGGCAAAGGCAGAAGAGCTCGATGTATGAGATGAACGGAAAGGGTCAGAGTCAGAGTCAGAGCAGGCAGGGCCAACAGATAGAGATGCAGCAAAAAGTGTAAGCGTGGGAGGTAAATAAAGAAGGACTCTGAAAGAGGACAGAGACCTCGATGAGATTTTTGAAAGATTCAGATGTGAGGAAACGCAGCCATTTATCATGCTAGAAAATACTGCAGAAGTGAAGATTTTGGGTACTTAATAACAGATGAGATCTGCTACAGCCCTGTTCTGACAGGCGAAACATATCTATGTGCTGAAAATGTTATGGAAAACAGGGTGACATGATGCTTAACATAGAGAAATCAAACAGGATTGTAGCAGTTCTGCTTCTCCCATTCATCCATTTTAAGGAAATGTAGTCATCTTTGTTATGACTACCCACTATTTTCTAACACTTAACATCTAGCTGAACAGGTAAGGGGGCTGTATCTGGATTGGACTCAACTCCAGAGACTAAAAACCGTCCTTATAAGGACATGACCATGTAAGAAAACCACAAGAAGGCTTGCCTTCTCTGTCTGAATATATATACCAAGACTTTAAACTCCAAAACTATTGGACATTGTGGTAAAGATTCTCTGTGTCCTGTTTTTTTTAATGTTATTTGTTTGGCCTTTGCCTTTTTCTGTTGGGACAGCCAAAGAGACACAAGAAATGTGGGGAGGGGGAGAGTGAGGATGATATGTGCAGAATGGCCGCAGGCCCTGAGTCCAACCATTGACGTGTGCATCTAGGAATTGGTCTCTATTGTGGGGCATCTGCCAACTACCAACTGAGCTTAACCAGCCCCTCTCTTGTTATTTTTGTTGACTTTGTTGACTGCTTGTTCATTATTAATTTAGTTTTGTTGTTCTTCTCAATCTTTTCTGTTTGATCGAGTATCATACGGATAAAATTTAACTCCACAACAAGATTGTGAAGTTCAGTGCAACTCAGAATATCTGAGATTTGGGCAGGTAGTCCAAATAAGTGACTTGGCTGCTTTCAAACAAGCAAGTCCAAGTAAGAGAGGAGAGGGAAGGGAAAAATATGTTGGGAAAGATGTGAGACAGCAGGTTGGCAGTAGAAACAATTGAAGTCTTCTGCATCTAAGTTTTGACAGTCTACTGGTGAGAGATATGGAGCGAGAGTCCATTGAGACTGAGACTCAGCCCACAATATGTTTGTGTGTGTGTGTGTGTGTGTGTGTGTGTGTGTGTGTGTGTGTGTGTGTGTGTGTGTGTGTGTGTGTGTGTGTGTGTGTGTGTGTGTGTGTGTGTGTGTGTGCGTGCGTGCGTGTCTGTCTCAGGACCGTGCAATGCGCCGGTCAGCGGTACATCATATTTGCTGATGGCCGTCAGACGAACCGAGATTAAACATTGTGGTGCTGCCATGGAAACAGAGAAAAAATAAAATATGGACCTGCATTCTTGTTCCCCTCGACCTGCATTCAATCTAAATGAATAATGTATTTAATGAATAATGTAGTTTAATTTCTAAATATTTAGTAGTAATGGGTTAGTCAGTAAATTTGGGTGAAAACCAGGGCAGGACAACACATCCTTATATGTATATAATATAATTTATATAATGATAAATTGTTAAATGAAGCCCGATAATAATGAATGTAATGCTTAATCCTTTAACAAAGTAATCAAAGTTTTAATTTTTCTTTCCTTGCTGTATTTGCCCTGTTCAATAACAATATAAAAGCTAAAAGGTTATAACTTTGATCTTGGACTGGGGAAAGATATCCACTAGTTAGGCATTAGTTTAATTCTTATTTAAAATTTGTGGTAATTCAGATCATTTTATCATTAAAAAAAGGCTATATGAGTAGGTAATATGAGTTGTAAAGTCCAGTTTAAAAAAATGAAGGATTTAACAGTGTCCTGTAGAAATTTATGACTCTGTGATATTTACACTCTTCCTGTGTCTGTATTGTGCCAAATACTTGACAGTGAGGTCAAATGTTAAAATAAAAATGTGCAAGTTCATAAACTTCAAGTAGTCATGAAAGGGTTTAAAGATATACAGTACATATAATTGTTTGTGATTCTGGCCATGTATAAAGATTACACAAAAAAAATGGCAATAACTTAAATAGAGAGTGCTCTACTCTTTGAAATTCACTGTAGTTCATTTCAATTGTCCCCGTGGGGAATTCAGTGTCCAATGTGGCCTGTTGTTGTCATCAGTCATAAATGATTTTTTTTTATTTTTCCCTCCCATGTGTCAAACTTAACATCAACTTTTCTAAGCTGATGATTGTTATTGATTTGTTTAAAATTGCAGACAATATTTTATTATGATATTTTTTATTTCCATATTGTTGTGTCTGTTTCTGTCATTTTGAAATTGCAAAAACTTGATGTGCATATTGCAGCATTACTGGTTTCAGCGAATACATTTGGCTCATTTGTCTTGGCCAAAGTCACTAGAGGTTACTTCTTAATGTTCAACACAGGGTCTGCTCATCAATACTTCTACTTTTTTCCTTCCCCTACAATTACACATTGCTGGTTAAAAGAAGTGCTATGATGGTTTGAAAAAATACCTCACTGTAGATTATCACGTCTGAACACATGCTGCCTGTAGAGTAATCATAAACACTATGAATGGTAAAATACCAAGATGAATTGATGACAAATTAAAAATAAAGCAAGCAACAAATAACATACTAAATCGTTCTCATGATGCTAATATTTTTCCATTTGTTTCTTGAGACAGCCAGATGTGTGTGATGTCAGGATGAGATGTGTACTGAGATCTCCAAGTCAAAATAAACTCCTAAACACTTAACTTTTTATTTCTATTTTTAAGCCATTGAGGTGAAAGAAACACATCAACACATGCTGTAATGTGATCATTTTCACGTGGCAGCTTTTTTACTTTGAAATTGTATTGTCATACTGTTTTATTTTAGGTTGTATGCCATTTATGAAGACATCATTAGAAAAATTGTGTTTGTTTCGATACTTCCTCAGTTGATTATCAGGAAAATCTGGAGGAACATTTGGCCAAATTAGCTATAGCTATAGAGAGCTAACATTAGCATTGAGTACCACTACCTAGCATATCTTTACTTTGGCAATGAAGTGGCTAAATGCTAGCATTAGCATTGTATAATGTTATATGAAAGGGAAGTCCAATAATTCCATCTTACAGTGATGGTAACTAGAAAGTGGTGATGGTATATGCCAGTGTAAGTGTTGTCAAAAAGAAAGCGCAATGGCTTTTATTGTTGTTTTATCTTGAAACACGGCCTAAAGTGCTTTCAAATAATCCCTCTCCACTGTCAGGATGCAGTCAAGTAATAATGATTTGTATTTTTTCCTTTCATTTCTATGATTTGCCCTCTGGAACACAGCAGTTTGACATATTTGAGCTTTTCAGTCTGAGTGTGACATCGCATGAAAATAGTAGCAGTGTGACCAGTCAATTGTTTCCCATTTGTTATGTAAGATTGTAAAAAATGACGTGTCAAATATTTAAGTGTGACTTTGACACCTGACCTTGGATCGTCTGGACCAGAACTTTATCTTAACTACTAACCATGCCCCTGCCAAAAGCCATTTCCCCATCTCTTTTTGTGATAAGTTTCAAAAACCTTGAAGTGGGACAAAAAGGGCAGCTAAGACGAAGCGTCGATTAGATGTAGAAGTAATAGAAGAGACAGGTAAATACAGGCAGGAGAGGAATGAGAACGCAGAGTTATAGACGAACAGTAACAGAGCGAGAATGTTCCCCTGTGGGTTTTTAACATCAGTGTGTGACAAACAGCACAGAGACTCAATGTTCAAACATTATTAAACAACTCGGTGTGTCCCTGGTGTCTCGCTACTCAGCACAGCTCGGGGTTTGTGTAACTGGACCTCCAAACATACTGCTCATTCCTAATGTACTGAAACAAAGTAAAAGTATTGCTTAGTAAAAGGGTTTTAGCAGAAACATTTACATTTAATAGTTTCAGTGTGGAAATTGTGATGATTTGCTGCTGTTTTTGTGGTTTTATTTGATATCAAATGGATAATTTTTGCATTCTGGATGGCTGGTTGGACAGAACAACTGACCTCAAGAAATGAAATTGAATCAGTAAATTAATAATAGTATTTGTTTTTTTTACTGATATTTCATGTGTCTCAATGATTTGAAATATTACCGTTTGTCTTTCAGTTTTATTAAAATGTCATTGTGAAAGTTAACATTTTTTGAAGACATTAAACATGATTCACAGCAGAACAATGGGTTCATAAAACAGTAAAATCTCATACCTTTTAAAAAAAACATTTAACCACCATGTTTAAAGTCTGTACCACTCGACTGATCTAGTGCACGAAATCAGAAATGTCAATATATATCATTCAGGATGCGGATCTTTCAGGTAAAACAAAAAACAAAACACATTGACCTATCAGAGCATCGTATCTGAAACCAATAAATAGAAACTAAGGAGTTTTGGTGCTGTTGTGTTCTGATTGTTTTTCAGTTTTTCGGCGGACTTTCCAACATGGGAATATCGTCATCTTCGTCCAGGAAATCATCAATAAACTCCACCACCTCTCCCTGCAGAAAAATAAAACAAATCACGAAGGGTTTGTTTTGTTTCAGCTACATTTTTCCCCCACAGTGAATTAGCATAAATCCTGCCACTCACAGTTCAATCTGTGATTTCTCTCATACCTAGCATTACTAAAGAGATTACAGTGAAGACCTGAATAGTATTTACCTAAAACAACATGTAATCCTGGCTTAATGTGGGGCTGCCCTTATGGCCAAGGTCTTTGCTGCGTCATAATAACTCAAAGAAACACAGTGTCATGCTGCCATCTAAAGGCTGTTTTTCATATTGCAGTCTGATAAACAGGGCTGACATTGTACTGCAGGTATCATCATGTGAACAGACCGAAGACTGCAGGGTTTTTCTAGAAATCACACAAGGACAGAGCCTTTGAAAGACACAAACAACAATATGCAAACTCTATCGTGAAGATCTTTTTTTTTTCCCAAAGGTAGACTGTATTCCATTCATTTGAACAAAGATAACCCTCTGGCTTGAAACATCCTGTGATGCACCAACACACGGAAATATGTAAAAAAAATTTAAAAAATAAGAAGAAGCACTCACCTCATCGTCGCTCACCAGGCGCAGTTTGGAAAACTCTAACATCTGTAGCTGCATTGTGGTCTGATTGTAATACCGCACTGCCTCCTGCAGAACACACAAACACGACAAGTACACTTTGTGTTAAAGTTACTCAGTTCACAAACAAGAGGAAAAAGCTGAAGCCAGCTAAGCCTTGTGAAACATACAGACATTTTAAGCTGAAAAAACATATACAAAGGCTTTTTCTTTGAGATTTACAGGACTTTCATATATTTCTGTTAAATGTAATGCACAAGTTAGCAAAACTTAGAAGAAAACACAGGAAATTTGTGGTACTGTCAAAATTTAGTCTGCATCGTTTGAAGAAATTGGCCCCTAACCCCAATGAAAATACAACTATTTGTCTCTACAAGAATAAATGTTTGTTCACTTCCCTGCAGAGCGTTTTCATACCTCTACTTGGAGCCAGCTGTCATTAGCACAGCGTAGCAAGCCAGGCTAGCTACTTCTTGCCAAGCAATTGTGTATTTTATTGTAGACTACTAGCAATCACATGACTTTATTTTGTTAAATAGCTACCTAACCTAGGAGCCTACTGATGCTCGCTCTGATTGGTTACAGAGGCTTTTTGGTCTGTGCTCTGTAATGACGCTTCAAGAAAATCTGAAATGAACTGAGAGCAATCCTAGGCTAACCGTCTACACCTCTAATTGTTAAGCATTAAATGCAGCAGCCAGTTAGCTTAGTTTAACATTAAGGCAGGAAACAGGGGGAAACAGCTAGAGTTGCCAAATTAAGTTAGATCTGCCTACCAGCCTCTTAAGGTCAATCATTACAATGTTATGTATAGTTTGTTTAATTTGTACTTGAAACCAAGTAAGAAACAAAAACGTATTGTTTCATCTGGGATTTGTGTCGAGGTTGATCACTCGCCATCAATCCAAAGTGCACAGTTTGAAAGTGGCTTCAGGTCCTTCCTAAGAACAGATTAGGCAAGACTTTCTTACTTATTTTTTCCTCTGTGAGTTTGAGCAGAGCAGCAAATACTCCTTCTACAGTTTTTCAAAAGCAGTTAACAGGCTTCTTGTTGTAGGTAAAAATGTACCACACAGACATGAGAGTGGTTGTGATCTTCCCACTGGACTCCAAATGAGATTAAATAGATGTAACTATTCACTTAAGTATTTAATGCTGGGTATGTGTAATAATTGTCACTGTTTTAGCCTATATTGGATTTAAACTCTGAACTGGAACCACTTGTGCTTCAGTTTGTGTGTAAGGTTTCTAATCATTGATATGTCTCACAGATCTCGGTAAGAAGTCCTCCTCTATCAGCCCCCACTGGCTTTTGTGGAACTTGTAATATGCCACGTTATTCTTCATAACTTCATCACTGGGGTCAAAGAGCATGTAGCTGGCGGCACATGGCACTGCGTTCTTCAGGTCATTCACTGAAACACAAACATTACGGCGTAATTTAAGGACGCCATTAATAAAAGTCACATCACAGTAGACATTAAAAAGCCACAAAGGGACAAGGGTTCTCTAGTTTCATAATAAAACCAGAATGGTGGATAGTTGCAGATAACATGTGTCAGCAAGAAGAAAAATGTGCTCACATTTGTAATAGGCGAACTGAAGATAGTGGTACATAGTGGCTACAAACTTCTCGACGACAAAACCCCCTACGACTGGGGTCAGGTCACTCTCACACCTCACTTTTCTGTCCAGTACCTCGATGTAGTGATCTGTAGAAGGGAAGAAACCAAAGCAAAAGTAAGCAACATGTTGGGTCAATAACACAGATGCAGAAGCAGCAGTGGATGGAGGAGGACCAGGACTGACCAGCTATGGAGGGGTAGAAGTCTTTAAAGTCTTTGATATCTCTGGGGCCCTCAGACGCAGCCAGACACTCATCGTACACCTTGAAGAAGTCCCGCAGAGCCAGCTCCATGTCTGACACAGAGGTACGGAAGTTTTCTCCATTATACGCCCGGACTGAACGCACAAATAATGTCTGCAATAACGGACACACAAACAGGAAAAGGCCAATCAGTCTTGGAAACATTTTTACAGGGTTGAAAATACAATTAACCCTCAAAGTCATTGATATCCTCACTAGAATGCAAATATTAACTTTCGGTATCAATATTGTGAGCTATATCAGCAACATTGAGATTCAGTCAAGGTTTTTATTTCAACAGCTTTAACTATTTCAAGTCTATTAGTCGTTCCAGTTTGAAAAGTTTTAAAAAGCTGGAAAAAATACAAATTTTCTCTAAGCCAAGGCTGTAGAAAACTGACATAATCGTCATTTATAATGGGGTTAAAACATAGAATATTTTCCCCTCAAGTCTCTTCAGCTCTGATTCGTCCAAAAAAAGGTCCACAGACCCCAATTTGGGAACCACTTGAGACTGTAAATGACTCTTCCCATACTGCCAGCTTGAGCTTGGCCGGTTCACCACAGGCTGCTACCACATCAACAAAACCCAAGGAGCCAATAATAGCTGTGTGTGTGTGTGTGTGTGTGTGTGTGTGTGTGTGTGTGTGTGTGTGTGTGTGTGTGTGTGTGTGTGTGTGTGTGTGTGTGTGTGTGTGTGTGTGTGTGTGTACCTCATAGGATTTGGTCTCAAGGTCTTTGAGGTGGTCTTCGGCTCCGGGCATACTCTTGTAGTAGGCCATGTTCCTCTGCATCATCTCGTCATCCGGGTGCTTCAGCAGGAAGGTGTGAGCTGCAGACACAGCTTTCGGCAGGTTGTCAGACTAGAAGGAAAGTAACATAATCAGGTGTTGAAACCATGTTTCTTTCTTTTTATTTTTGGTTTATAACCAAGATAAATCATTCCTGAATAACTGAAGTATGCTTATGTTATCATACCACAAAGCTGCTCCAGAGTTATAAGGTACCTACTTGTGCAGATATAATAAAGTCATACCAGAAAAATCAAGCCAACAGGTGCTTGCTGCTGGTTCCTGGAGACTCGTTGTAGTACCCCAAATTTAAAATAGTTGGGATGTTGTGTAAATTATAACACATATTTTGGGAGTGATGTTGCAGTTAACAGAACTTACACTAATAAGTGTGAGGTCCATGTGGAGACAGTACAGAAGCCATGCTGTTAAAAAAACATTACTTTAAATGTACACTTGCCCCAATAGCATTACAGATTAGCTGCAATGTCATGTAGCAGAGATTGTATTGGTGTTTTTATCTCTGAAAGAGCACCTTCAGCGAAACAGATTTCCTCATTTTGTGTTTCCATGTGTTGGTGGAGAGAGCTGTCTCTCCCCTGAATGTTTAATTTATATGCAGAGACTTAATTGTGTTGTTTCAAAACTTATTTTCTACATTTTTGGTCTTTATATTATTACACCTTGCATGTGTAAATTAACCACAGCAGCTCTAGTTCCTCCCTTTGACCCTAAATGAACTGTGTTTAACATAACATAAGTGTAAACTAGTTCCTGCAGTCATCCATTAAGAAGCTGATGATGACCAGCTCTGATACCCTAATGTGTCTGTATAAGTGTTCTTTTGAAAGGAAAAATAAAAAATACGTGGAAATGTTGGGCTGTAAGAAACTTCTTTCTGGAAGTCTCTTAGCCCCCTGTGCATCCGTGGCACGTATACGTGACGTCAGGACGTATTTCAAGGTTGTTATTAGTGATGTGAAATAAGAAACTGCGGATGCACTGGTGTCCACATTGACAATTCAGTAAAAACATTACAGCTTATTGATAATCCTTACAAGTAGACAGCTATAGGAGTCATCCTGGTTCTCAAACAATCAACACATTTTGCTTACTTTGAAATATGCGTACTGCAGGTATTTGTACGGCTCTCTCCTTTCAAACTCCTCTATGGTGTCCCTGCTGGGCATGGTTTGCCTGAAAGCGGGCAGTCCCTGTTTGCAGCGCTTCAGGCACTGCGCCCTCTTCATCACGTTCCCAAACGCCCGCAACTCTGGAAACTCTGCAAACTTTTGCTCGTCGTCTAGCCTCACCAAGCTGCAGTTGAGGTTACAGAAGGCCTCGCTGTCCCGGAGCAGCCTGTAGAGCCGCAGAGACACCTCCATGTAGTCCACTGTCTCTTTCCACTTCTCCCCGGTGTACTGGTCCAGAGCGTATTTGTACGCGGACTCCAGAGGCATCAGCTCGTTCCTCGGGAAGCTCCTGAAGCTGTATTGCTCATACTGTGAGTTCACCACGGAGGCGGAAAGCGCGATTAAAAGCGCAGAGATGAGTTGTGAAGAAGTGGAGGGTGCCATTTTTTAAAGAAGGTTTGGTATCTGGTGGAGGAGGGCTGTGCTGGTTTGGGATGATCCAGGACCCCAGAGGTGTGCGTTGGTGTCATAGGACCGCCTCAAGTTCCACCACGTATCCGGACAAAAGTTCCCCTCCCCCGGGCACAGTCTCAGCAGCGGGCGTGGACTGCTGGAGCTGCTCCTCCCACAAAATCACACAAGTAAATCACTGCTTGTTCTTCTGTCTTGTTACAATAGGGCCTAGATGTAACAGAGAGAAGACTTTTTACAACCCTTGAACATGACTCGGGGAAATAATCGTTCACTTTGATAGACGTAGTGTAAAATGTAGGCCTAGTTGATATTTTTTTTTAATTTTAAGAATACAAAAGAGCACGCAGTTTCATGAAATATCTTTAACTTGTTCCCTAACAGCCACTGATTTCTCTGGGCGAGAGTTGAGCGTCCCTCCCCCTCCTCCCACTGCCACGTAGAACATTCCTGCCTGCATGGTGTGCACCCTCTAAAAAGGGCCCGAATACCCCCCAACCCAACAAGACCACTGCAAAGCGTCATGTTAGAGAAAAACGTGTGTCCTCATGTGACATCATTAAAGTCAGACTGCAGCATTGAGTGCATCATGATGTCTGTTGTGCATTACTCTAGTTTAAATGTATCCAGGGGGGGGGGGGGGGGGGGATGTGTCTGCAGCTGTGTGGAGACCCCTATGTTACCACGTTGACACATCTACAGAGGCTGTACTGCGCAAGAGCAATACGTGGTGCCCAAAACTATCCCATTCAATCCGAAAATGAGTAAAGACAGCTGGAATGACGCGTCTCGGGCCAAGGAAGCTAGTCTGCTGTTTCAAAATAAAATCACATTCGGCTTCTTAAGATGTCTTTGTATTTTATCTGCGTCACATACAGACATTGGAACATGCATCTCAGTTCTTATTCATTTAAGTTGTATAGGTCAAACGTTTTAATTAAGGGCATTAGCTGATGTGTCATCTAAAGTTTAACAGGATGTTGTGCTTATTTTGTGTCGCTTGACGTTCCTGCACTGGGACAGGGGGGGCAGGACTTTTATCCAAGTCAGAGGAAACCAAACTAACAGGGAACAGGGAGCCAGCGCGTACATATCCAGAGGCCGAGCCTACAGTTATCAGTATTGTTTTAATCTTTCATCGGTAGTGAAAATGATCCAGTGCATGCAGTTGATGTTATTTCTCTCTGTTCTGGTGGCGTTTGCCGCCTGTAATGCTCCCCCGGTACCGTTAGACGACATCTTCATTGAGAAAACGTTCGTGCCGGAGCAGTGTGTACGCGCAGTTAAAGTCGGGGATTATGTTAGGTATCACTACAATGGCGTGTTTCCGGACGGCAAGAAGTTCGACTCCAGGTGAGTATCAAACAAATAATGGTCTATTGTATTACTCTTAGTGTCACCGTGCAGAGCAGATCAGGTTCAAACAGTGCAAACAGCGTGCGTGATGCGTAAAAGTGCGCGTTAAGCGGTGAGCCACGCAGGCACGGCTGAGCTCTGGATCCATTTATCCTTACTCTAAGTTCTCCAAAACTTTTACATGCTATTATGAATAATAACAAGCAATCAAAAAACACCCATTAAAACAGACTGAGTTTTGTCAACTTTGAATATTTTTTTCCCCATTTGAAAAAAGTTTTGAAAACTCCAGTGGACCAAGTTGTAGTGATTCATTTAGAATCACTTAAATTCCCCTTAAGAGAACCCTTGCCCTAGATTGACCTATAGGCCCAGTGCACCTTGCTTATGGACAACTTCCCATGCTCCCATGCTCCCTAGACCCCCAGGGGCCCCAAAAGCCACAGGTCCACTGTGCACTTCTTGATGTTTTGGGTGTATAGTCAAGTGGAAAGTTGTAATCAACTTCAATATGCTATATCAATAAGCTTCTTGCAAAGGACTTTAATATACTAAAATGTGTGATTAGCATGACACATCTGAACAAGATTCTGTGCCTTCCCACAGTCCAGAGCCCTAATCAGTGACTGCTGTATGAGGGTCTTTCTTAATGAGTTGTCAAAGTAACTTGAAAAGTTTAACTGTGGTTTATCTGTTTCAGTTACGACCGTGGCAGCTCCTACAACGTGTTTGTGGGCAAGAAGCAGCTGATCGAAGGGATGGACAAAGCTCTGGTGGGGATGTGTGTCAACGAGAGACGTCTGGTCAAGATCCCACCTCACCTGGCCTACGGATCACGAGGATACGGTGTGTATATAAAAAAATTGTACCCCTTGTTTGTCGTAATTTTACTGACTCGTTGTAAAGAAGCAGTCAGGATAGAAAACAACAAGTTATCTATTAGATTTGAGGACATGCCGGTGTTTATTCCTCCAGCGAGTGATTATAAACCCACAGACGAGTGAGCACACAGCTGGCACATCTCCACATAACAGTCAGAGAATTTGTTTGCACATTGGCTGAAGAACAAGCAGCAGAAAGAAGAGAGTCCCACAAGAGTATTGTGTTGTTCTGGACTCAACCAGAGCAGAGAGGAAGTGGGCTGCACCAAGGCGTCCATGTTGAATGATGTCAGAGGGACATCACAAACCAGGAAGCAAGTCAGAGAAAGCCGTTCTGGATCAAGGTTTCAGCTTCCATAGTAACTGCGCTATGATTATTAGAGCATCAGCTGCAGGATACTCAACCTTTTAAATCTTGGTAACATTATTCATACTAGTCTGCGGTCCACTGTCGAGGGTATTTGTGTCATACAGTGTTGACAAAAATGCATTTTATTTTACTAATAAGAAAAATAATTGTGTGTGTGTGTGTGTGTGTGTGTGTGTGTGTGTGTGTGTGTGTGTGTGTGTGTGTGTGTGTGTGTGTGTGTGTGTGTGTGTGTGTGTGTGTGTGTGTGTGTGTGTGTGTGTGTGTGTGTGTGTGTGTGTGTGTGTGTGTGTGTGTGTGTGTGTGTGTGTGTGTGTTAAATAGTTGGAAAATGGGAGAGAAAGGGGGGAGGGGGCTGCATGTGTGGACAGGTAAAAGTTGAAGCCTGTGCTATCAGAGGGAAAGAAGAAAACACAGAAGAGCAGGACTTTGGGGAATGCAGATTAAAACCAGGAAGAGACCCACCAGCTCATCAGTAGCTAGGACTTAATGGCTGCCACCCATCCATCCAGTCCTGCTTTTCCTCTCCTCTCATCTCCTTTCCTTCACCTTCTCCTCCTTTTCTTTGTTGCTTGAACTCTCACTGAGCGAACAGGCAACTCCACAGGCATACCAGCAGTGAGAGGTCACTGTTTTAACCATTTTATTGACAGAGGTAGTGAGTGAGTAATGAGTGACTCATGCTCATATTTGCAAACATCAGGTTGTTGAGCACACTAAAATTAGAAGCTTTAGAGATTTAACATTACATGCCGGTCAGAGGAGGCTAGAGGTCGCACTGAGGACACCTCATTCATATCAGAAGCTGTCTCTTGTTTTTACATGAAGAGGTGTTCACTTCGTACATTACACACTTATTGCTGTGGCTTTAACTGTTGTTTGTTTTCGTAACAGGTTAATTCACAGGAAAAAAAAATATTCCAATTATTCACTTGGTGACTAAACATCAGAAAATGTAGAAATGTATCCAATCCAAATATACAATTTAAGAAATCTGATCACATTTCCTCTTCTGTTAGACCAGACCAACAATCCAAAACCAAAAGATATTTTGCTAACAAGTGAGTGCAGAGATTTGTTTTGTTTTTTTAAGTATCAGACACGGGTCTAGCTAAGTATTTTAATCTAGCAATCTGTACGTGATTTAAAGGTCACATATTGTGCAAAAATACACTTTACCATCTTTTTTTCAGACACTAATATGTGTCCCTTCTCTGTCTACAAACCCCCCAATTACGAGAAAATTCCACCCTCCTTTCACCTGCTCCACTTTTAAATGTGTGCTCAAACTGGCTGTTAGGAGATTTTCCCTTTATGACATCACAAAGGGCAGTAACCCCTCCCCCATGTTTGTGACACTCCCACAGCTAGGTGTTTGTTCTGTCCTCTGAGTCTGCCTTCTCACTGTAAACAATAGGACATGGTGCAAGAAAGCCCAAGCCACTTAAGCCCTTCCGGGGGGGGGGGGGGGGGGGGATCAGATTGGATTTTTTGGCAAGAAACGTCACAGACAAGCTTTGGGGAGCTCTGAGACTTATGTAAACTGTTTGAAAAGGAGAATTATACGTGACCTTTAATTGATTCTTTCATCAATTCAAATTTTTATTTTTGCCAGAGAGTATTCAAAATAGCAGAATTGAATGCAGAGCCTTCAATTATATTTCAATAATAATAATTGTATTTGATCAATAGTCGAAAATTACAAAACCATTTATATATTTAACAAAAAAAACAAGAAACTTGGACTTTGAAATATTTGTTATTGGAATAAATTGATTTTCAACACAGTTTTAACACGTTATTTTATTAATGAGCTTATTACATCTTTCCAATAACACATTTTAATTAATATAATTACAGACAGTATGAAAAAACCCCATTAATCAAAGAACCAATACCTACCAGGAACTCAAAACAGTCAGGAAGAATTTATCAATAGTAAGCAGGCGTGCAAATTTACAGGCACTCCATTAAGATTGAATTATTGATTCTCTCTGTTTATATTTCTCTAGACTGCAGGTGAGACGGAGTGTTCCAAGAGAGTGATGTTTTTCCTTTCTCTCCTCTTTAGGTGACATCATCCCTCCTGACTCCATCCTCCATTTTGACGTCCTGCTGCTCGACGTGTGGAACCCAGAGGATGGCGTCCAAATCAACACTTACCACACGCCCTCAGTCTGCTCCAGAAAGGTGGAGGTTTCTGACTATGTCCGCTATCACTACAATGGCACCCTGCTGGACGGGACGCTCTTTGATTCCAGGTTTGTGTTTTTGTAAGAATCCCTCATTCACACACAAAAAATGCCTCCACACACCATCTGTAACCTCCCTCCTCCATCCTTTCCTGCAGCCATACCCGTATGCGTACCTATGACACATATGTCGGGATTGGTTGGCTGATTGCGGGTATGGATCAGGGTCTCCTGGGAATGTGTGTTGGGGAGAAGCGCATCATTACTATGCCACCATCACTTGGATATGGAGAGAACGGAGATGGTGAGTTGTTAATGTTTTTTCACACAAGTTTTTCCTCTATTGGGAATAAAAACAGATTGAGAAATGCAATTGAAAGCAACAAGTGCTGCAATGCACACTTAGAGCACATGGTGGCAGTATTTACACACATATGCAGTTTTACTATACATCTCACCTTATTTTATTCAGACTTGGAACATTGACTTCTTCTCTAAACCCCAACCCTGAACAAATCCTGTGAAAAAACTGCATCCCCCAAGAAACTTTGATGAATATAATTTTCTTGATTCCTTGCCGCCAAATACACTTTGGCTTTTCTAGGCTAAATAAAGTGACAGGTAGTTTAGGCAAAGCAAGCGTTTATTTATATAGGACCTTTCAGACACCAGGCAATTCAAAGAGGTTCACACAGGCACAAAAAGCATTTCAAACATTTCACAAGATAATAACAAATGATAAAAAAAAAAATGTTAAGAAGGCAATACAATTTTAGGTTAAAACAGTAGGTAAAAAGTAGAGTCTTCTCTAAATTGCTCCCTGATCACTTACATCCTGAAATGTAGAAGAGGCTTTTTACATGGTTGCATGAATTGTTTAAAACAATAGTTCAAAATTTGGGAAAACATTTGTTCTCGTTTTTGTTCTTGTTTGCAGCATGTTAGCCTAGATTAGCACAAACGCTTGAAAAAGAGGGAAACAGCCAGCCTTGCTTTCTTGTTACAAACATGTCTAACGCTAATTAAGATGTTTGGTTGCATATGTCAAAGGAGGTGTTCAAACATTCACTTATAGGGGGTGCATAAAAGTCGCACAGATCTGTACAAAGCCATAAGTGCAAAAATGGGGATTTTCTGTTTTACTTTGGGACTATTTTTTAAGTTGGGAAGTGACTGTTCGGTATCTGAGCAGTGGTCCTTAACTTCATAAAAAAAACTTGTTGTTATTGTGCAGATGCAGTTATAACTCTAAATGACCTTCACAGATGCTGGTTGATGTGGTTTGTAACCTTTGGACAATGTCAGGTTAGCTAAATCCAGTGTTTGTGCTAAGCTAACTAATCAAGTTAGGGCAGTAGCATAATTTTTTACAGTACACCATGAAAGTGTCAGTGATCTTCTCATTTAGTCTTTGGCAAAAGATAATGAATTAATCCAAACATTAAAACAATGGCTTCATAATACATTATTAGCAATACACCTCTCCTTCATCTAAACCCATACTTGACTCCTTGTTGACTTCAACATGTCTTCCTTTTCTCTGCTTCAGGTAGCGACATCCCAGGACAGGCGTCTCTGGTGTTCGACGTTGTACTTCTGGACCTCCACAACCCCAGAGATGGGATCACAGTGACGAATCAGAAGGTGCCCGAGTCCTGCACGAGGAAGACGGTCACCGGAGACTTTGTACGCTACCACTACAACGGCAGCCTCCTCGATGGAACCTTTTTTGACTCCAGGTGTGTGACAGTGTTTGATTTTCTTCCTGTTAAACACACAGAAAGACTCAGTGCATCTTTAGATTCTTAAGAGGAAGTCTGTTGTTCCTCAAGTGTCCTCCAGGTGGTGGCATCTCTCTTCTCTCTGATGAGGACACATCGGGGAGGAATCAAAACTTTAAAACCACAATGAATTTCCTGTTTACATTTTGTAAAAATTGCATTACCTGTATTTATGTTTTGTGCTTTACTCACAATGACAGGTAGACAGCGTTTATGGCTTTAAATCTAAGAAGAGGTTCTCAAATCAATCTTTTGAAAATAAGGAAATGGAAAAAGGAAATCGCTCAATATTTAATTACATTCTCAAAGGGAAAAAAGTATTTCTAAGCCTACTTTGACATAAGGTTATCTCCTTATCAAAGATCATATTTTGTCAGCAAACAGCACCTACAAACTACACAAGTTACAAATTGAAGCTCTGACAGATAACATTCAGATTTGTTTCTTACCTCGAACAAAGAAGGCGGATTGTTTCTGATGAAAAGGCTTTGAGTGTGGGAGTTTCCCTCCAACCAGATGTGTAAACCACAACTTGCTTTAATGCTTTAACTGAAGTTCAGCACATTTCCTGCAATGGTTGCAGAGATACATGCAGCTGCAGCTGTGAACCAGCTCTAACTTACAGTCTTCAACTGGTTGTCGATTGTATAAGAATCAATGTTGGAGATGACTTTAGAGGTGTTTGAGGTTTGTCTCAGACATATATTGGTTTCGAACGTCAACAATAATAAAGGGAATCTACTTGGTGTAAATAAATAGATTTCTTTGAGTTGAAACTGAACCAAATAAGTTTACCAGTTTCCCTGGTGAGCTCTGACAGCAAATATCTCATTAAGACTACACCAAAACAACATCCACCTGCTATTGCACATGCCTTGTAACCTTAAAGAGAGCATCATGACTTCTTTATAAGTCTGGTGAGCAGGTCATGTTGACACCATAGACTATACATGGTGGACACTATGTTCCTATAAAACGTCAAATAGGGATCTTTAATAAACATAATGAATTCAGGGTCTCCCTTTTAAGACAAACTTAAACTCCTACAACTATCTAAACATTTGCAATCCTGAATGACATTTTTACTCACTGTAACATATTATGCAGTAGAGTCTAGACTTTCATACATAACTTTCAAGTCCAGGTGGGAACAAATACTGCAAGCAAATACATACATGCAAAGTAGTTGTTTTGCCTTTCATTACAGCTTTAAAAATATCTCTGTATTTAAAGTTTCAGTTCATTTTTTTAAAAGATTTCTGAAGGTGGTGTTCATACACGTTTTACCCTTTAACCAGTCCAGCCTACACAGACTTACCTCTTATGTATTGTAGCCTTCTTGTTATGTTCAACACATTTCTTATTCACATTCTGTACTGGACCTCAAGGACTCGACACACACTCTACTTCTTGCTACACAACTCCTGACTAGTGCTTGTACTTTGTAATGTAATCAGTGCATCATACCAAAAAAAATTAAAATTGCTGCGATTAAATCTGTTGTTTTTTGGGAGGGTACCACTTTATCTGAACCCAATTTTTCTTGTTTTCTTTTCTTGCGAGAGACTTTTGATACCAGGATAACTGAGAAAAGGTTGTTTGCCTTAGTTCTTATCTTTACACAACGGGTTAGGGTGCTCCTCCTGGTCTGGAGTAATGATGTACTGTAGGTCATTGATGAAGAGGCTAATTCATGTGTGGACTGGAATAAAGCACATTAAAAACAAACATTACAAGAGTTTACATGTCTACCATGGTAGTAAGGTGTGTCAGTAGTGTTGTTCAGAGTGAATTCTGTATCTACTCAAAGAAAAACTATATATAAAGTTCCTAGATTAACCTTGATTTGTTTTTTCTCTATGGCAGTGTAATAACACTTTTGCTTGAATTTATGTACCACAGTTACTCCCGTAATCGTACCTATGACACCTATGTGGGACGAGGCTACGTGATTGCCGGCATGGATGAGGGTCTGATTGGAGTCTGTGTAGGAGAGAAACGCACCATCACCATCCCACCACATCTGGCCTATGGAGAGGAGGGTACAGGTGTGTGACTAATGCTCTGGTACCCTTTCCTCGGTCACAGAATTGTGTCTCATCTTAATTCTGTATAAATACGTTATTTTTGCTTTCCAGGCTCAAAAATCCCTGGTTCAGCTGTGCTTGTGTTCGACATCCACATCATCGACTTTCACAACCCGTCAGACAGCACTGAGGTCGCTGTCACCTACAAACCAGAGGAGTGTGACAAGCAAACCAAAAAGGGAGACTTCATCAAATACCACTACAACGCTTCTCTATTGGACGGCACTTCCATCGACTCCACGTGAGTAAGCCTGTGTGAGACACTTCAAGGCCTCCTGGGACAGACAAACCTTCTGAAACAAACTGTGCAAGCTAGGAAGAGATTCTACAATTCTACAATTCACTTAGCAGACGCTTTTATCCAAAGCGATGTACATCAGATAATAATATAGTATAATATATACTCATAATTCAACCAACAAACCCTAATCTTCAGCACTTTTTCCTTTTTTTTGACAAACACAAGCTCTTAAAATGCAATGATCCATCTATCAGTGTTGGAGCAAATTTGGTTTACAAATGATCCCAAGAACCAGAGAGGATGCAAACAAGGCACCAAAGCTGGAGACCAAGCTGCTAATGTTTGTGACATCATTCCCAGACCAGTGTGAGTGTTTTATGGCACCGTTTCTTCCAGTAAAGGCTGAAGTGGATACTCCTGAAACAGTAAAGCTTTCAGATGCTCACGTTCCTCATCCAGTGGTGTTAACCTCCAGGGCTCAATTTGTTCTTCTTGGCGTTGTCCACACACTGCATGTAGGCTGAGGCGATGCTGGAGCAGGACAGAGTCTTTCCTGTGTTCTCCTTGTAGCATTTTAAAATCTGACTCTGCAGGTCTCCACACACTGGCTGGATGTTAAAAGAGTTAACACAGTTAAAAGAGATAATTCTAAACTGCATGAGCACACTGTGCCAGGTGAAGTATTACAAGTCCTGTGTTTTCAGCAGTACAATAAGGATGGGTGTCGTTTTATCGTTGTTTTAGAATTAGTGTTGTTAACATGCATGTAATCTTCTGCTGAAGAGGTCATGATTGATAGAAGTTAATTTATCTGACATTAGTCTCCATTTGTACGCATATAGGAGTGAGCTTGGGCCATATTCAACCATTTGAAATAATAGGATATGTATTCTTCTTAAAGCCTTGATGCCATCTGGCATTGAACACAATATTGTGCTGAAAAGACCCATAAGATCCCTTCCATAAAGATTTACAGGACAATTTTGTCAAACTAAAGAAAGAGTGTTTTGTAATTTTATCATTGTTTGCTGTTTTGCTATGTACTTTGGAACATACATTAACTATGTCAACTTATAGCTTTAATGAGGTAAACATACATTATTTACTACTGTTGTACTATAGTAGTTGTCATGACAACGATACAGTTCTTCAAGTCTCTTCCTGACTGCAAAAAAATTTTAGGCCTCTATTTTGTTGGAATAAGTAAACTCTCATTTTCAGTTTTTGAATGAGCATGCATACTTTTAGAAAATCAAAGAGAATAGATATGTTTACTTACACGTGTTATACCAAATAACTGTAATTTATTATAATATACGATGGTAGAGGTGGGCGATATGGGAAAAATATCATATCACGATTTTATTTTGGCAAAATCACGATCATGATTTTATCACGATTTTTTTCATACTGTTCTTTAGACAAATTTTTAAGTTACTGACCAGTTCAACCAAACTTATTTCCCTGTATAATGTTTTTAAATGCACAAAAACTGCGCTGACAAGTTTAGTCTATTTGAAAAACATCTTTGTAGGAGGTCTGGAGGTCTCACCCAGAACATCTTTAGCAACAGAAACATCTTTCCCTCAATTTGATCAATATTTATGCACAATTTTCCTCACCACTTTGAAATTATGATTTAGTTATGTGTCCTCTTTTTATGTTCATCGGGAACATTTTCACGCAGTGATGCATTCATTTAAAAACATGTAGACTTCGAGTTCTTGTGTTTCTGTTCTATTTAGCCCTGCAGAGTTCCTCCAGCTATAGCTTCATACAGGCTCTTCAGCCTTTGTTGTTTTTTATGACATCATTTAGTTTGGTTTATATATAATCAAACATAATACAGAATGTGTTCATTCTGTGACACATGATCAAAGTAAGTTTTACTGACAGAAGAGTTTTATTCATAGGGGGCAGGACATTGTTGATTGACAGACAGACAGTCACCATGGTTACTCACTCTGACCTGCCTGCTGCTTTGTAACATCGTTTAGTGTAATCCCTATAGGTTCCGTTATCACAACAGGTGAGCTTCGGGTGGAGAGGCTTGATAAGTAACTTTTAAAAACTGAGAGAGAGCAGAAAACACCGACAGCAACATTTTAAACACCGGGGTTATATCTCTCATCTGAGCTATCTGAGCTCCGCCCTGTCTGTCTCTGACTGTGAACGTCTCTCCGGCTCATTAAAAGGTTTCTTGTGTCGCTATCCGAGATGTAAACTTAACTGTGCAAACTATGCAGATAAGTTAACTGTTGCTCACAGCGTGTCGGTTTGGAAAAATATCAGAACAGTTGCATATAACCGAGATGGAGTTGTTTTTGCGGACTTTACTTTTAAGTTTAATGTGGATTCCTGTTGTTGTTGATGTGTAGATGATGGAGAAAATAGCCGCTGACACTTGACTTACTTTCAAAGAGTATTATTTTATTAAGCAAGGAAAAGTATCACTAGACACGTCTGCCCAGGAGGGTCATGAAGCCAATAATGATCCCTCGCGAATATACAATGACAGTGCTATTTATACATAATGCCACAGGACACGAGGACATCTGTTTCCTGTTTTGGGCATCTCTCTGGACACAGGGGCCCTATTGTATACATTCCACTGTGGGGGATCCTGTCTTAGATTTAGGAATTTTCCGGGCAACTCAAGGAACAACACATCAGGGCAAACATTCAACTGGAGGGGACTCCTATATCACCTCAGATACAAATTCTTTCCAGATGTGTGCGTTATACAACTTAAAGGAGCAGTATATTATCTCTGTCCTAGATATTTAAGACACTTCAAGTTTCGTTTTCACCACTGCAGAGCAAAAAAGGAGTGGGGGGAGGGGAGAGACGCATCTGTGTCGGAGCATAAACTGCAGCATGATAGATGAAACACATTAGCTCGGTTCTACGATCTCTCTGCTTTGGCAGATCATCAGCACGTTAAAATCCTTCACGATCTAAGATCGTTATATCGCCCACCACTATACGACGGCCTAAAATGGTTCGTTATAGATGACTGTACTTTGGCAACAAATGCATGTAGAGCCATTAAATACTCAACGTTGACTCTATTTGTTTCAGGTACAATTATGGGAAAACATACAACATTGTACTGGGAGCCAACCAGGTGGTCCCCGGGATGGAGGATGGGCTGATGGAGATGTGTGTGGGAGAGAAGAGGCACCTAGTAATTCCTCCCCATTTGGGCTATGGGGAGAGAGGAGTCAGTAAGTGACACGCAAACACACACACACAAAAAGTTGTGCCGTAATAATGAGGTAAACTTAATGTAGTGGAGGTTGAAAAAGCCAGACACTAGGACAGAATATTCTGAGGAATGCTATGCAGAGCCTCCCCAATGTAAGACACGTTTAGTGTTTAATACAGCTGCAAAGGCATAACACATAAAAAATACAACTGGTTAAGATTACAGTGTAATCATTCTACAATAAGCATTTAAATAAACCCTTTAAAAGTTCATATTTTCAATCCTTGGCCAATTCAACCATTTTCTCGTTATGACCATTTTCCTCTGGAATCATGCTCATGGTGATAAACTCAAATGTTGGTCTGATTTACAGCTGCATTCAAGGTTGTAAGTTTTATAAAAGCTCAAGAAACTTAGTGGAAAGGACACTTGGTACCAGTGAGTCTCACACAGGAAGGAGACAAAGATAAGGGTGTCACGCCAGGCACCTTTCGCTTGGTAGAAAAGACGTCTGATAACTTGTAAACATTGTAGAGAAGGTCAGAGAGATCGGGAATGTGGTTTAGAGGAACACAAACTCATCTACATGGTGAAAGAGAACATTCATGTAAAATGTGCATTACACTAGTTTGCTGCTACTTCTAAAGCTGTGTGTGTGTGATTTGTAGCTGACGAAGTTCCAGGCAGTGCTGTGATGGTGTTCGACATCGAGCTTGTAGACATGGAGGAAGGACTTCCTGAAGGCTACATGTTCATCTGGAACGACGACGTGTCACCTGACCTCTTTGCTGAGATGGACATGGACGAGAACAAGCTGGTGGAGCCCTCTGAGGTATGTGATAATAACCCTTATGTTAGGGGCGGATTTAGACTTTTTTTTGATTGGGGTGGCCCAACTGAGGCACTGACTAATGCAGGGGTGGGATGACGTTTGTGTAAAGACACACACAAATTAATATAAATTATTAACCATTTCTATCTCCATTAACTAAAAGTGATTTATTCTGTGTTTATTTTTATTTTTTTTACTAACAAATACCACAGCAGAGTTACAACATATGAATATTCTAAGCATTTCTAAGAAGAATCCTTTGGGAGTTTAAAGCACTAACGAAAGGAAATGGGCCGCATGGAAATGCAAGAACTAGCAGTCTGAAACACAGCTGATTTTTTAATTTTTAAAAAAAAAATTTAAGTACTGGCTCTGACAATGCAAAGAGCCAATCATAGATTAGGATTTTTGGGTGGCCAATGAGATTTAAAGGGTTGCTAGGATATGTACCCCTGGTCATCCTCTTGATCCATCCCTGCTAAATATACATGTTTGATACCCAGTCCTTTTGTTTCCACAGTTTACTGACTACATCATGCGACAGGTGAATGAGGGAAAAGGCCGACTGGCTCCTGGCTTTGACCCTTATCGCATCATTGACAACATGTTCTCCAATCAGGATCGAAACGGTGACGGAAAGATCACAGAGGCAGAGTTCAAGCTTAAAGCAGATGAATCCACCCATGACGAGCTATGACGGGACTGAGTGCAACATTCAGATCATGGTGTAGGCCGCAGGTTCAATGGTGGGTGGGGGGGGGGATACTTCTTTGGGTGGTAGAGCAGAAAAGGATATTAAATGTGTAAAGTAAGTGTGGAGTGAGAAATGTGCCAAGAGATTTTTTTTTTAAATCCAAGACTTAGATGATGGTGAAAGGATGCTCTGTCCAAAAAAAGCCAAGAAAGAGAAAATAGGATTATTTTTTGGGCAAAAAATTTGAAAAGCAAACACCTCGTTTAAGGACTTACATGACAGTGAATTACTTAAAATGTTTGTATCTCCTGTCCTTTAAAGTTCATGTCTTGTTTTGTGTTTTTTTTTTTAATATTGTTATTTTTTGAAGGGTACAGAAGCACCACTCCTGTGAGAGAAAACAAAAAAAGGCCTCACTCTCTCCAAACACTCTTTTATGAATTTGTTTTTGTTAAGATTTTTATAGCTGTACATGTTTTTGTTTTTATGAAGTGGGTGTCAGCTTCCATTGACAGTCTTCCAGGAGCAACACGTCGGTCATCCTACACTGTTATACACTGTGGTGGAGGTCATAGCTACCCAGAGTTACATCACATGTAGTGATGAAAAATTGTTACAGAGGAAGTAAGAACAGGATTTCAGCACATAGTTGCTAGTTTACTTTACACCATTCACTGTTTTACTTTTAAACATTAGGATTCCTTCTGTGTTTCCTGCTGTTCAAGTCATCCATAACAACACTGAGAGGTCAAAAGTCCTAACATTTTTTGGGGGGATTTCAATTCTTGTATTTTTCTGTTGGTCAACAAGGTATTCAACGGGTTGTTTTTGTCCTCATCCAAATGTCTGCACATGATAGCAGTCTAAGACAGAGTGTGTGCGTGTGTGCATGTGTGTGTGTTTGTGTTTTTATGTGTGAGAAAAAGAGAGTAAAAGAGCATGTGAATATGTTTTTTCATTCAGGAGAATACTGGGGCTTATTGATTATAAAAATCTGATTAAATGACCTGACCTTAAGATACGACCTTTGCCTTTTTTTGTACTTGAATTTGTTAATTGTCTCTATTTGTTTTTAGAAACTTTACCTTTATTGCATCAACTAAATTTAGTCAAACTCAGAACTTTCTGTTTTTGTTTTGGTGATAAACTCCTGATTTTTCAACTTGATATAAAGTGTAAAGTCCTGACCATAGCTTCCTAGTTTTCAAAACTTTTTCAATTTCACAGAACAACATGAGAACATCTGTTTCTTGTTTTTCTATATATTCTCTGGAGACAGGGCCCTAATTCACACATTCCACTGTGGGGGCTCCAATAGCCTACAGGTCTCAGATACAAACACTTCCCAGATCTTGTCTCACACATTGTAGCCTAAGGGGTGCAGCGCTGATCTTTGTCCCAGATATTTCAGACACCTCACATTTACTAAACCTGAAAACAAATGTAAAAAAGGTAAAGCAACTAACAACACATTCACCTTCAAATACCGCCCTGCATGTGTGGTGTTGTTATACTGAAGACCCAAGTCCTTCATAGAGGGGGGCGGAGTACCCGCCAACTTTCTCCTCCTTTGTTCTGCAGAACAAACCTGTTGATACTGAGCAGGAGTAACGGTGGATCTTCTTTTTCGAGGTCACTTTGAATTTTGGTCTGAGCTCGATGTGGACGACCCAGCCGCCATGCTTGGAGCGCCAATGTCTTACTTTTTAAGAAGTCTTTACCCCGCTGAGAGGAAGAAGTGGTTGTAGTTGTGTGTTTTGTTTCTCCACACGGACATAAAGTTTGAGGATGGAGAAGATGAGCTTGGGCTGCCAGGTGAGTGAATGTGTCGATAATTTAACGTGTGTAGCAATGACAGAAGTGTGTGTAGAAACAACAAAATCAACGAAATGTTTGACACTGATACGTTTTTTTTGCGATCAGACCAAAACTGTCATGTGTGTTTTAGATTTCTCGTAATGCTGTATGTTGTGTTTTTATTTGTAGTGTGATACCTTTTGAATGTTTTAAACTTACTTACTTTTTTTTTGTAATTAAAAGATGTTTCCACCCTAACATGTGCCTAATTAGCTTCACATATGGCAGCACAAATTAACCGGAAGTCACAAAGAAACATGGTGACTACTTCACAACTCAGGGGACTCTTGTAGAGTAAAGGATGACCTGACGCATTGTTAGGCTACACTTTAAATGGATGCAATTTTGGAGGGAAAAACGAAAAACCCTCTGTAATGCCCAGTTGTGCTTCCATAGACATTATCACGTCATGGAAGCTAACTTAAGCAACCAGCTTTTAGTTTTAAGTTCTTAGTTAAAAGGCTATTCGAGCTGAACAGAAGCAGACAATGAAGGCTGTCATTTTAATTTGATAGATATTTTATTATAGATGCAACATGAACTGTGACCAAATGGAGCTAGATACAAAAACCAAGAGGAGAATTAACGTTAGCCTGCAATATTGAATGGAAATCCACATAGCTCTGGAAACATTAGAGTGGGGCCAAAGAGATCAATAGATGAACATTTCTGTCCCAGATCAGTGCTGACAGCATGGCTACAAACACCATGAAGTGCTTTTGAGATGTAATGGTGGAAACATCTGTTATTGCTAATATTCATGATATGTGATTACTTTGTGCATCAGCTTTACCTTTCTTAAATTGATTTTGCTCTTCACCTGCATGTAGGAATCTGTATTTACCGCTTTGTTTGGGATGAAAGTGATGAGCTGATTAATCTGTTTGGTAATGCAAGAAAATATATTGCTTACAATTTTGAAACTGTAAAATTAAATTTAAATTAAATTTAAATTTCATTTTGTTTCCATTAATTGGTTCCAGAGTTAAGATTTGGATAGGATAATACTTTATTGATCCCCAGAGGGGAACTTTCCTTTGTCATGCACTGTAGTAAATGAAGAGTTTTGGGGTTTTTAGACTACTGGTTAAACAAAATAACAAATCTGAGGACGGCACCTAGGGCCCTTGGGAAACGTAAACAGCATTTATTCACTAATTTTTGCCATTTAAAGGGTTATCAATTACTTTTGTAGACATTAGCTGATTGATTTTAGCTGATTGGTATGAAAATGCTGTGAACACCCACGGCCAACATTTAATCCACATCTGTATTGAGGTGGAGGAAGAAATCTCAGATATGAACCCCTGAGAAATAAATAAAATAACTACCTGAACTGCCAGATGCAATAAGAGGATAGTCAAAATGATGTCCCTGGTGTGTTGAAGCTCCAAAACATTGAATCTAACTTTTAACATATTGGCAAGTTTTAAGCACATTTCAGAAACAAGGCAATTCAAAAAGTGCTTCAGACAAGACACTGGTACTCTAAAGTGTCCCAGTTTTATCCCAGGCTATAGGTAAGACTCCTTTTGACTACTGAACTGAATTTAATTTTGACATCTACTGACATTTAAAGTTGATGGTGTGGCCTGTTTTTTGGGGGGCTTTTTATTGAGAGATAGGATAGAGCTGGAAATCAAGGAGAGTGGGGAATGACATGCGAGACGCCACAGGCTAGACTTGAACATGGGCCGCCCGCTTTGAGGACTATAGCCTCCATACATGGGGCGCGCGCACTGACCACTGCGCCACCAGTGCCCCATGTTGTGGCCTGTTTTAAATTACTTGCTTGCTCTTTGCAACTGTTTTAGATATTTTGATTTACTTTTTCATTTTCCTTGAAATGTGTTTCCTTTTTTTTTTTTTTTTTTTTCCACTGGTGTCATTCATAGCATATTGAAGCCTGTAAAAAAAACCTCTTATTAGACCATAGATTGCACTGCAAACAAGAACGCGCTTCAACAGGAAATCAAATCTACAATGAGAGTCAGTGTTACCAGGAACTCTCATAATAACATCCGCAGTGAAGACACCAGAGGACAGCTGGCAGCAACTTTATGAAATATCCAACCCACCCTGCAGACGGTTTCACTCCCATCAGAGAGCATTCAGAAAAAGACCAAGCTAAAGAGAAGTTACAATTGCAAGATGTCCGCTCCATCTCCCTGACCTACATGCTGGTTCTTACAGAAAATTGTGTACATTTTGTTTTTTAATTTTAATTATTTTATTTACAACTAGTTGTACACAAAACGATTCACAAGTGTGGATTGAACCGTGGATACCATACCAAAGGGTTCAATTTTATATTATGAATTATTGAATCCATTATACTGTATATCATTTTAACGTGGAACGGCTAAAAATCCGTAAAACGATCCAAAAATACAAACAAGGGAAAAAAAATGCACAAGAAAAATGCTGCAAATTTGGTCATCACAACGGAAGTGCTCTATAGGCCTGTGGGGTGCTTGGTACAACAGGTTTATTGCTCAGGGGAGAGAGAGATGAGGTAGTGAATTATTTGATTAGCGCACCATATAACAATAGACACCAACAGAGTGGAGTCTCTGTTGACCATGCACTGTTGACTACGGAGCTAAAACTCAAACTTTATAACATGAAACAAAAACAATCTCACTTAAGTTGAAACGTGTTTGCTGATGTGCAGATAGATTTGCTAAGTGTAGCTTCTCTTAAGGAAGGGTTTGGTCCTGTTAGCAACTTAGTTAGCCTTGCTGCTTGGGGTACGAACAACTGGTCTCTTACCAGGAAAGAGCGGGTCGGTATTTGTGTACGTGTATCAAAACATGACCTTATGACTTGGCCAAATTCAGAGGTTAGATAACCATTGATTTGTGCCTGTTGCTGTCCAGATTGTGTGTTTCTGTTATGCTTCAACCTTTCAAACTACAACAGTCACTGGTATATGTTGAGTAAAATTTGAGACATAATTGGCTGTAATCGTTTTTGTATTCTACAATTTGGCCCTCTGGGGACCAAAGTTGCCCATCCCTGCCCTAGACAGACAGAAAGAGGTATGCTGCAGGTGAGCAGACCCTTAATGTTGCTGTTATTTGCTGAAACTTGGAGAGGGGAGAGTTCAATTTTACCTGATTGTTGTGCCACAATTCACTGTCATTGTCAACACTGACACCTGTTCTGAGAGGAGGCAGGGCCATTTGAGTATGAGAGACCTCATGCAAGATTTTGGCAGGACACTAAGGTCTGGTTGACCCAGCTACCCTGTAAACAGACAGTAATCAGACAGGTGTTGTGAGTTATTTTAGGAAATGGATATTGGTAAGGCAAGTTTATTCATATAAACAAGGAGAAAAATAAAATGTGCGCACATGCAAACATGAAAATACAAGTACATATGAACACAATATTAAAACAGTGAGGTATAACGGGTAGGTAAAAAGATTTAAATAAAAGTTTAATAAATGGTCACACACGGGGCAGTATTTAATTTCCACCATCCACTACAACATAAGCTAGCTATAGGGCTCTGAGTGTACCTACAAGGGCAGAAGGAACAAACACCTCAGGGATGCACATAAGACACATGGTTACCCAAACTGGGCCTTTGTCAAGACTTCCAAGAAACACAGCAGTCGCCAATATGGTTTAGCTATGGTATTGTGGCATAAACTTCTCAGAAGACAGTGTTTCTTCTGGAATTGTCCATTAATGCTACAGAATGCAGCATTAATCCTAATGCTGCATTCTCATTGGTCCAAACAGAACAATGAGAACAATAGACCTGTCACTTTGACAAGAAGTGCATTATATACTCTCTTACCTCAGCAACCTCCTCCATCCCTACACCCCATCCCGACAGCTGCGGTCCTCAACCACAGGCCTGCTCTCCACCCCCCAAACTGCAATCCTTTGGTGACAGAGCCTTCAGTGCCTCCGCCCCCACCCTCTGGTACTCTCTCCCTGCTGAAATCTGCACTACTGCATCCCTGGACATTTTCAAAAATCTTCTCAAACACCCAGTTCTCCAAGGCCTTCGGCTTTAGTTAACACTATTATATATGGCCAAACCAACCAATCAGATATTAGTAAAATATATTATTTGGATCGACAAAGAAAAAGATAAAATACTTTTTATTTTTGAAAGGCTTTTGGCTTCAGGGGCATTACCCCTGCCCATGCTTAGAACCGGCCTTGGTGGTAGAGTGGTTAGACCGCAGAAAGGTTTCAAGACCGATGCAGAGCTGGCTAAACACTGAGGATTCTGTGTACATGTCTTGGCAACCCGTGTGCGCATCGACTCTATGGAGGAGGGGTGGGGGAAACAGTTCTCTCCAATGTTTTGAATTTGTAATGCAGTATCCATTTTAAACACTAGGGGTCAGAGTTATATATTGCTCCTTTAATAACAAAGATAAGCACTGAGGTCTGCAGAGTGCATTACTCAGCTGTATACCAAATACATGAGCTCAATTTCATTTTAGCATCACAATTTCCACCTCTCTTTGAGAATTATTCACTCTCTTTTCCAATTAAATCAATTGTTACTCTTATGTTGTCATGTTTTATACGTCACTCATTAATTATCCAATGGCCGAATTATATCTGCTTCTAACGAAACTGATTCATTAGTGTTCTACTTTGTCTGCGTTTTGTGTAAACAGATTTTTTAACCACATTGAAAACAAATTTAGTTCCTTGAATAACTTTGTTTTCTCCAGTAAGCTAGGTCAGAGCCCCCAAAAGTAAACAGCTGGACATTCTTGGCAAGTCACTGTTCTATGGTTTCATTTCTGTTGTATAACCATTTCCAATGACCATGTCCTCACATGAACTTAGCACTACTCATATGATTATCATACTGGTAAATATAGTAGACTAGCACTGATCATTGAATGACAGAAAATCTACGGATTGACTTGGTGTTGTTACTTGTATTTGTGGATCTATCAGATCAGATCAGAAGTTATGCCTGTTCATCCATTTGCCTGTTGATTCTCTATGTGGCATTGAAACCCACCACATAGGCTAACACTCAGACTTAATTTAATTGTCGGTGTTTATTCTTGAGTTCTGATGCAAGATAAGGCTCAGGTCTCTGAAACTGCCCTTTTACCTCGGCAAACTAGTCATGTGTGCCATGTGGTAGTGTTAGAAACCCCAAACCTCACTTTGTCTTCATCTGTGGTGGAACATCTGTTTCTAAGTACAGTCGGATTGTACGTTGATGTTAACTTACTATTACTCGAGGTCAAGGTGTGCCCAACTTACAATTAATTAAATGGGTCTGACACTGACAGTCTCCCGACAATTTGTGTAAGCGCATTTGTCCAGAGATCTTGGTCAGATTGAGTCCAGACTACTCTGCTCTTAATCTACAGTATAATTTGAGGTTTTGTGTAATGCCATGGGATTAATCCAAAGTTTCTAGAGGAAGAATCCTATTGATTTTGATGATCCCTGTGACAACTCTGGCCTTTTGACTGAACTATCTCAACAACTATTGAATGAATTGCCATGCCATTTTGTACCAATTCCTATGTTCAAAGATAATTATTCTGTAATTCTACTTTTTTTCTTTTGACATAATTTGTCCAATACTAAACCCAAGTTAGCATTCTATATGCTAAACTAAAGTGGTAAACAATCTATACACCTGTTTGGTATCAGCATATATCCTGTCATCCTTATTTTCTCTGAACACTTTACACTGATAGTGCTGTAAGCGTATGAATACTACACACAATCTCTCTTTGTTAATAATGGTGTCAGCTTTTTCTATTTCTGTTTTTCTGATGCATCTTTTTATTTTCTTGTAGGTCTGCTGCGCCAAATTTCGGAGGATGTTTGAAATCAAGAAACATATGTGCTCAAAGATGCATCAAACGGTGGGAATGATCTGATGAAATGTACACTATATAAGGTTACTCTGAGTGTTTTTGGAGGAGGCGAAAAAGGAATAATCAGGATAAACAATATAAAAAGGGTTAAGGCATTTAAGCAATTAACCCTATTGTGAACACTTAATACAGAATATGTACAGATCCTTAAGAGTTACATGTAAACTGTAAAACTGTAACTTAAGGGCATGCTTTTGACCAAGTGTAGTGTTGTTGAGCGAAAGCTCTTGGACAATCAAAAACAGACACCTGGTTTGAGAATCGAGGATCTGTTTTATTTCACTTCGAGAAGTTCTTATATACCATCTTCAACATCCTTTTTTGGCCTTTTTTAGATAATTGAACACTTACATAACAGACAACTTGTTGTTTCACAAAATGTTCTTATGTTTCAAATACTTGGGCGAGACATGGCGGTCTGGCACTGTAGTTCCTAGAACTACACAGCGTGTCCATCCACATCCGCTTGATTTGGTTTTCTCGCTTGATTTGGTTTTCTCGCTTATGAAGAGGATCAAATCTGTGTTATGGTGTCAAATTCGAACTTTAAGCCCTCTACCAATTGAAGTGGTAATTCTAGATCTGTATTTGACTGTCAAGTTTTCCAATTGACTGTTATCATGTAACATGACACTGTCCCCATATTTATGAGAATATGTAAACATTTGCATTGATACTCATGTCTGCTTTTGTCCTCTTTTTTTTAACTGAAACAGAAAATGAAAGAAATCTTCAAGAAAGGTATTGCTTTTCTTCTTAACATTTTGTGTAAATTAAAATTATGTAGTTTCATGCATGAGGAAGATTGGATGTCCCATTAATTTATCTGTGTTATTTTCTTATCTTGTTTCCCTTTTTGTAGAAAAGTTCAATAACTTTGGTAAGTTGATTTCTTCTTCTTGATTGTTTGGTATTTGAAAACAATACTCCTGGTTGCATTAATTTGACAACTAGTTGTCTGCATCATCCGTGCCTATAATTTTTTTTTTGCACATTGTGGGATCTGTATTGTTTAAATCAATGTGTGCTTGCTCATTGCCTTCTTCTTCTATTCCATTGTTATTCCTCATCTATTTTGGATTCTGTTCCCATTCCCATCATTTTCTGGATTTAAGTTCTGAATCAAACAAATTTCATATCAACCTTTTATAGTTTATATTTTCCTAATAAAGCCTGGTATTTGAAAAGATAAAGATAAAGATACATTTTATTGATCCCCCATGGGGGAATTTTTTTCATTACAGCAGCTCAAGAAAACAGGAAAAAAAGAATAAAATTATTAAGAATAAAAATCAAACATATGTACATAAGTTAAATAAAGGCAGAAACAATACAATAATAGAATAATACCAGGTATGTGCACTTCCACTTGTGGAAAGACTTGTTATTAAAAACACACACAGTGTGTAGTGTAGTGTCTGACATATCTGGAAATTAGGTCAGCCCTGTTTCTTACTAAGAATGTGCAACACGACAGCTTGTAGTAATTATATCTGAGACTGGTAATGTTCTTTGAGTTACCCGGAAATCCTTAATCTAAGACAGGGGCCCCTGTGTCCAGAGAGATGCCCAAGAACAGGAAACAGATGTCCTCATGTGTCCTGTGACATTATGTATAAATAGCACTCTCATTGTATGTTCCCGTGGGATCATTATTGGCTTTATGATTCAGACGGCAGACGTGTCTAGTAAAGCTGAATTTTGCTTAATAAATAATACTCTTTGAAAGCAAGTCAGTCTCAACGGCGAATTTCTTCATCATCAAACATATCAACAACTGAGGAAACCACATCAGTAGCATTATTGATATGAGTGGTGATGCTGTTAAAGAGTCCGATTAAACAGTCTGATGGCAGATGGGATGAACGACCTGCAGTAGCGCTCTGTCTTGCAGGGTGGGTGTCTCAGTCTGCTGCTGAAGGAGCTGCTCAGAGCCCCCACGGTGTCATGTAGGGGGTGAGAGGGGTTGTCCATGATGGATGTCAGCTTCACTAACATCCTCCTCTCACCCACCTCCTCTACAGAGTCCAGAGGACAGTCCAAGACAGAACTGGCCCTCCTGACCAGTCTGTTCAGTCTCTTCCTGTCTCTCTCTGTGCTCCCTCCTCCCCAGCAGACCACTGCATAGAAAAGTGCAGACGCCACCACAGTGTCATGAAAAGTGCGTAGCAGAGTCCTGCACACTCCAAAGGACCTCAGTCGTCTCAGCAGGTGTAGTCGACATTGGCCCTTTTTGTACAGGACGTCTGTGTTGTGTGACCAGTCCAGTTTGTTGTTGAGGTGAACACCCAGGTATTTGTACGTCTCCACCCTCTCGATGTCCAAGCCCTGGATGTTCACCGGTGCGGAAGTCAATCACCATCTCCTTTGTCTTGCTGGTGTTGAGCTGAAGGTGGTTGAGCTCACTCCAGTCGACAAAGTCCATGATAACCTGCCTGTACTCCTGTTCGCTCCCCTTAGACACACACCCCACGATGACTGTGTCATCGTAGAACTTCTGCGGGTGGCAGCTCCCAGAGTTGTAACAGAAGTCCGAGGTGTACAGGGTGACGAGAAAAGGGGAGAGAACTGTCCCCTGCGGGGCCCCTGTACTGCAGACCACCATGTCAGACTCACAGTCCTGAAGCCTCACGTACTGTGGTCTGTTGGTGAGGTAGTCCGTTGTCCATGCAGCCAGATGACAGTCTACTCCCGCCCTCTCTAGCTTCCCCCTGAGCAGTGCAGGCTGGATTGTGTTAAAGGCACTGGAGAAGTCAAAGAACATGACCCTCACAGTGCTGCCGGTGTTCTCCAGGTGAGTCCAGGATCTCTGCAGCAGGTAGATGACGGCGTCATCCACCCCGATGTTTGGCTGGTAGGCAAACTTCAGAGGATCCAGATTTGAAGTCACCAGGGGGCGGAGGTTGTTGAGGACGATCCTCTCCATGGTCTTCATCAGGTGAGAGGTGAGGTGGTGGAAGTGGTTAGGCTCCCTGGGGTGAGATGTCTTTGGGACTGGCACCACGCAGGAAGTCTTCCACAGAGTCGGGACCCTCTCCAGTCTCAGGCTCAGGTTGAAGATGTGCAGAAGAACCTCACAGAGCTGGTCTGCACAGTCCTTCAGGAGTCTGGAGCTGATGTCGTTGGGACCTGTGGCCTTCCTCGCCTTGATCTTCCTTAGCTGACTTCTCAACTGATCAGCTGTTATGGAGAGGCTGTTGGTGGAGGAGAAGAGGGTTGTTGAGGGGGATGGCAGGGTACTCAGATGGAGTGTCTGAGAAGCGGGCTGGTCTGCGCTCTGGTGGGTGGGGTTGGGAGCAGAATCAAATCTATTGAAGAACAGATTCAGTTCATTTGCCCACTCCCTGTCTCCTGCTTCAGGGCCCCCTGAGATGTTATTCAGGCCCTTCCAGACTTCTCTTGCATTTTTCTGTTTTAATTGCTCCTCCATCTTTGCCCGGTAGCTGGCTTTCCCCTCCTTGATTTTTTTCTTGAGCTCTTTCTGCACCCTCCTCAGCTCCTCTCTATCTCCAGCTCTAAAAATCCTCTTCTTTTCTTTGAGCAGGGTTTTCAGCTCAGGTGTCACCCAGAGTTTGTTGTTGGAGAAACACTGTATTTCTTTGGTGGGTACAGTGTTCTCAACACAGAAGTTTATGTAATCTGTGATACAGTGGGTTCAGCTGTCGATGTCCTCTCCATGTGGGCTGCACAGCACCTCCTAGTCAGTGGTGTTGAAGCAGTCCTCAGTGGCCTCCTTATCTTCACATACCTGGTTGTGGGGGGTTGTTTTTTCACCATAGGTATGTAAATGGGCTGCAGTCTCACCAGGTTGTGGTCTGAGCGGCCCAGTCAGGGGAGGGGTGATGATCTGTATGCATCCTTGGTGTTTGCATACAGTAAGTCCAAAGTTTTATTGTCCCTGGTATGGCAGTCAACAAACTGAGTGAAAGTAGGGAGAGTGGCAGACAGGGAAGCGTGATTAAAGTCTCCTGAGATGAGAATAAGAGACTGGGGGTGTGATGTCTGTAGCTGAGACACTACACTGTGGATGAGTTCACAGGCTGCAGCAGCGTCTGCCGAGGGGGGGGGGATGTAAACAGTCACCGCGATGACGTGTGAAAACTCCCTCGGCAGGTAATATGGCCGAATGCTTACAGCCAGCAGCTCCACATCCTTAGTGCAGCGCTGTTCTTTAACAGTGATGTGCCCAGAGTTACACCATCTCTCATTCACATACATCGCTATTCCCCCGCCTTTCTTCTTACCGCTCTCCCTCACGCTCCGGTCCACTCTGACGAGGTGGAAGCCGTCCAAAGTTACGAGCGTGTCCGGAGTGAGTTCAATCAGCCATGTCTCCGTGAACTGCATGATGCTACACTCTCGGTACTCCCTCTGAAGCCGCCAGCTCCTCCATCTTGTTAGGGAGAGATCTTACATTCCCCATAATTAAAGACGGCACGGATGGTTTGTACCGTCTTTTCTTTTCCCGACACTTCACTCCGGCTCTGCATCCCCTTGTCTTCCTCCGTAGTTCTGCGGGGATGTCCGGTCTTTCGGCTGGATGTATCCGAGGTTAGCACAGCGCAACCAGCTGTTCACGGGTGTAAACAATGGAGCCATGACTGAATGGGTCTCCCGAGGAAGTTTTAAAGAGTCCACAGAGAAAGAAAAACAGCTCCAATACTCCAAAAAGAAAAATGTCCATGTTTGTTGTTTGGAGTTGGAGTTACTCGCAAAGTTACAGCAACAAAAAGTCAATATTAACAAAATAAACTAAAAAACAATAACGAGGGGGGTCGGAGCTGCCGTAACAAGCAGCCACCCAGAGCGGCGCGACTGTCCAAATCATGTATAATCAGACTTCTCACTTATAGGTGACTTTTTGGTGGCCAGTTGTACAGAAAAAGAGGATACTGAGGCTAGTCTGCATTTCTCTTAGACATTATTAGTTAGAGAAGAGCAATTGAAGATTCTTTAGGGTTTACCTTTGCAAGGTGTCCCCTTCTTATTTGGTTCTTTCCCTCATGTAATCAACTGCAGCCTGATGTTTGCAGAAACTATCCTTTGTGTAGGGTAATTAAGTCATTAAGATGTTATATCTTTATTTAACCTCGGATTTAAGTAGGGGCACCACTTCCTGTTAAAGGAAGAAAATAACTTTAATGGTATAAGTTAATTAATTAATCAGTCAGTTTCATATCTTGAAAGAAGTAAGTTCTGGAAATGTTAAACAAGAAAACACACAGACAAAGTCCTGAATTTTATGTGTAAAATTGAATATAAAAAGGGGTAAACAATAAGGTATAGATGAAACAGATAAAGAATATGATTATTATGATCAGGATAATGCAATCATAATGTATGGTGACATTATATATTTAGTAATGAGATAAGACGCGGTATTGTTTGAATGACTTAATCAGAAAATGGTCAAAAAGAAAAAGTTGATAAAGGAATTTTGGGATTCTATTTGGATTTAAAGGAGGGCTCTGAATAGACACGACTCAAGACTTAATCTTCCAACACCCCTTGCCACCAGCAGTCTTACTGTGAGTTGTGTTCAATTGAACTCCGCCGGCTGGTCCCGTTTCAATCTCTGGCAAGCGGTTCTTTTCAGGCCCAGATTAGATGCCTTAACAACTTGGTCGGAGTGTGCAGCTGGGATGGAGATTGTACGTCGGTTCAGCCGTCGTCTCAGAAGCTCCAAGAGGATCCAACAGGAAAAAATATTCAAGAGTCTTTTGATACGTCGATTTCCAATTCAGATTAACCGGATGGCCATCTTGATGAATCCAAACTAAGTAATTGGCGTTCAAAATTGAAGAGACTTTGGAGAAGAAAGTTCAAAAACCTTGCTTGAGCCAGAAAGAATTGATGTTCCAAAAATTGTGCGTGAAAAAGAAAGTTCGGCAGAGAATCGTCTCTACGGCACAAACTTAAAAGAAGGGATTCGGACCGAAGCCCGAAGAGAAGAGAGCAAGAGCTGAAGCTCTAAACTTCAAGAAACCAAAACTAAGAAGAACCAAAGATCTGAGCTCAGTGTAAGCTCTTATCACCTGGATGGGAGGAGGGGGGTCTGCAGGCAAAGAGGGGTGCCGCCCACGGGTGACTCCCATTCTGACTGGAGGACAATTGTTTAAATTAAACCGAGTTTACTTTAAGAATAAGAATCTAAACATATACGCCACCATACATTCGTTGATGTAGGTTCACGTCATATATTTAGACAAACACTTCTATCAGATTCATGTTGAGATGAAAATCACACCATCTGGGAACATCCTCAGTTAATCCCATCCTGTAGGTGAACAACAACATGTTATACAGTCAACATTCTTAATAAGACATATTAATAAAGTAGGAAAAGAAGTTGGTGTCTTTAAATAACACCTTCTATAGCTAATATCAAAGAGTATGCTTTATAACACGTCTAAATGTATAATTATGAAGGTTACGTATTCATGGATATTTTAACACTAGATGGCAATAGCGCTTCACGTCAAATTCCTATTAAAACTATAATAACTCTTATTTGTATTCTGAAGATCAGATTTTGAGTCTAAAAAGATGATTATAATACATTCAATGTGACAATTACAAATATCTAGATGAAGAAAGACATAAATGTTCATTTGATGCAGAATTGAAAGCTGTGGTTTAATTCAGTTCTTCGGCAGTCCTTCAACAGATGGTCAATTTTACGACTTTGCAGAGACTGGTTTCAGACACAGTTCATGTCTTTGGGATCAATTCATAGATAGCCGAGTGTTCTGTTTCCGCTCGGTTGTTTATTCCAGGTGTTGTAAAAGTTCATAACATCCTGTCTGAGAGGGAGACTTAAATCATTGATCAGTTCCTTTGTTCCTTGGTAAAAGTAATGTTAATCCACAGTCCTGAGTCCTGCAGGAAGAGAGGTTGTAAACGTGTCTGCTGATAACGGCTACATTTGACAAACCTCATCCTGCACAGAGTTGCTCACCAGCAGCACTTCATCGTCATGTAAAAATATTGATAAAGTTTTCTTCTATCTTGTTTGCTTTTCATACAATCAGTGTCTCAACATTAGCCTACAGTTATGCAGCTATTGCACACTATATGTATGTTCACCCTGTCTGAATAATAAAGAGTCATTGACTTCATAGATAATGACAAATTGCATATATTAGATAGAAGATTCAATACATGGTTGAAACTTTTGTTTTCTTTACAGGCTTTCCCTCCATTGTCATGATGAACCCACAAACCCATATAGAAATGAAACAACCCATTGTGGGTAAGTGTCAGCAAGCGCAGATTACATCTTCTGCAGATTTACATGGAAAACTAAGAAGTTAAAGCCCTGATACACCGAGGAGATCGTCGGCCGTCGGTCCTAGTTGGACCGTCGGTGAGCGGGTCCTAGTTTTTGCGGTGTGTCCGGCTCCGTCGCTACCCGTCGGCTCCCGTCTGCGTTTAGTTGGCCGATTTGGCATGTTGAATCGGCTTCGGCGGTCGATGAGATGGATCTCTCTGACTGGCTGTTCGGAGGTTTCATTTCTCTTCAGCTCTCCACACAGGTTTGGGAAAGCCCCTTGAGCATCCCGCTGTAGTAGCCATACTTTTGCCCATTATTGCGGTTTCTCCTTATTTGTCGCCTCCGCCTCTTCTTTTCTTTGTCACTAAAAGACCAAGGGCTGACAACGCCAGCGCCATTTAGGAGCTACCGCCGCCCCTCACGCATACGTCGGCTGTAGTGTTTGCGGTGTGTTCTAGTGCAACTTTTAAGCCAAGAGGCGACGCCACAGATTGCCTTCATCGCCACTAGTTCTTTGCCGCCTGCTTCGTGTGTCAGGGCCTTTAAACTAAAACATCCAAGTGGATTCTGGACCTTTTGGATAATACTTTTCAATTAAAAAAGAACAAAGATTTTTTTAAGTCTACCTATCAGCTGTACTGTCTATTTTAAGATGTAATCTTCAGGACTTGTCATGGACGTGTCATGATAGTTAAAAGCCCACAGTCAGTTGGGTTTGAGTTCCATCATATACCGACCTGTAGCAAACTTTTCTGGTTTTTGATTTTGTGAGAACTATCCTGACACAGGAATGTGCCTGGAGCAATTCTATTTTAAACTGAATTCTATGATCAGATATTTTACTTGTCATTAATAGTTTGTAACTTGTTGCTAAAATGTGTGTTTTAAGTATCTGATGATCATTGGCATTTTTTGACATTATTCTCATTGAAACAAATGTGTGACGTATCTGTAAAATCAGACATTTAAACACAATCTATGATATGTAATGTACTGTTAGGATTTCAAAGATGGTATTTGAATTGATAACTGTGTTTTATATTCTTCCTCTCACAGGCTTGTCTCTGCTGACTCTATGCTTCAGTCCAGAGTTGAAGATTTTTTTTTACCTGTGCCATGTCTGTGAGGAAAAATGTTTCCCAAAGAACATTGTAGCCCATCTCTCTTCGAGTGACCATTGCAGCAACTACTTTGTAAGAGCACACGACAATTAAAAAGAGTCAAACTTCAAAAAATAGGAGAATAACAACAACTTCATAACTGTTTTTTATTTTAGAACTACAAAGACCCCGATGTACTGAGTTTTTCCTGGATACCGGGTTTGGATATGAGAGACATTTTGAGGCATGAGATCACGAAGGTTACCAACAAACCAGAGACGAGACGGCTGCAGGTTTGTAAATACAATCTTGAAACCTATAGGCTATATTTCAGCCTCTGGGGTTTATGGGATATTTTTGGGTGGATCAAGGCCAAGTATATCTTCTCCATACACAGGTCATTACAGTGACTAGAAACTTAGATCACATGAACTGAGATGATGGGGAGAGACAAAACAACCATATTGTTGTCAGCACTTATTCATCTTTAGTTTAACTTATTAGTTTGTTTGACAGGGGCTTTTGTTGTGGGTGTCAATACAACTACGAGAGACAAGAGGCCCACACAGTTTCATTCTGCCTGCATTTATTATCTTGTTGCACAAAATCTAGTAGGCGCTATACTAATGATTAACAATCGTTGTGTTGTTTCTCAGTCATCGATGATGTGCAAATGATGAAAGGAATCTCTGCAGACACTGACTTGCTTGTGAAATAATAAGTTTATTGACAAACAAGAACAGCATTCGTTATTCTAAATAACACAACGGATGTGGATATCATCCAGAGGGAACCCTAGAAGCTAAGTGTTATGGCCAGCAAATTTCTCTTCCATATCCTCGTGTCTATCTGGAAAGTAACGAGTAAAACCCAAACTACGCCTACTTAAAATGAGTATTTAAGAACAACCGAAAAGATAAAAATATATAACTGCTGTACCATGTAGTTTCTTAAAAAATAAACGTGATTCTTTCATGAGTCCAAATTTGTCCACATTTGAGGAGACTGTGTTGTATTTATTGTCCCGATGAACACCACCAATGTTGTGTTTTTCTCTCATGTTCTCTCTGCAGTTGCTGGATTTGCCTGCAGATCTGTTGAAAAAGCTTGACTCACGTACCTACTCTGAAGGTATGTGACTCTAAGATTTCTCTGAAATGTTGTATTTATTTATTTATTTATTTTCACAATGTGTTATTCTGATCCTTCTCCCCAGTGATACGATCTCTGAGTGAAAATGACAAGCTCGTGAAACTATTCAAAGGTGCGACACATTTCTCTCAGGATCATGTTTGTAAAGGTTCAAATATCACAATATCTCAGACATCAATTTCATTCTGTCGCAGTTTAAAGTTCATTATTGACCTTGAAAAAAATCTTACCGTAAGATCTAATGTAACTGGTTTGGAGCTGTTTTTTTTATTTTTGATGTTTTATTTTTCATACTGCTCAACGTCCATGCTTCATAGATGCAATGGGTTTTTTTTCCCTCTGCAGCGGTGAAGCCAAAGAGGACAATGATACAAAAATACCAAACAGACAGCAACAGGAAGCATCCACTTCTTGGTGAGTCAATGTTGGGAAAAACCCATAATATAACAGAACGACTTCCAGAATAAAGTAGGAAAGACATTTTTTTAATGCAAGATGTGTCCTGTATGCAGAAGGGGGAGGGCATCCAAAAAACAATATTTAGAAAGATCATTTTTTAGCCTTTTTTAAATATCCAGAACATAATCAGCCAGAAAATTTATGATTTAAGTAATGACATACTGATGCTGGAAAGTTTCCTACATTCTTTGCCTTCCTCATGTTACTCCTCCTCTTTCCTTCCCTCATCATTGTCTTGAAGGCATGCAGCACATTGTGGAATGCATTAGTGTGGGACCGACTGAGAGGAGACACTACCTCTGCACGCTCTGCAAACTTACCATGGCCCCCCACGTGATCATCAAACATGTACTGAGCTTCGACCACATCTATTGTTACTTTGTAAGTAGCTGACACTAAAGCGAGCAGATTTCTCACTTTTCCTGTAACGAGGTGTCAACTCTAAAATGTTACATGTGATATAATTCTAATCTACGGCACAAAAAACTATAAAAAAGCAGCAACAGGTAATCGATTGTGCTTCTAAAGGTCAGAATAAAAGTTATACAAATTTCAGTCTTCCCAGAAATGATTGTTACCTGCATGTGTCCCTCTGTGTAACTGTTTTATCAGAAACATTTTGTATCTTTGTGTAAAGTTTCACAGAAATTTGTTATTTACTGCTGAAGATGTAACATATGACAGCCATAGTCTGTTCAGTCGTGTATTTAAATAACTCTCTCCCAGGTGGGGAAAAGGGTTAAAAGACTATTTGTGCTATCCTTACATACAGAATTTTCCTGTCTTGTATTGAATCGTCAGCATTTTTGTCAGACACTTTCAGTCTCATTCTTTCTGCCTTATTCCCTTTCGTTGTCTCTAGTTGTCTTTTGTTCTTAATTGGATACCAAGCTGAGTTCTCTACAGGATCTTATTAACCTGTTTGGTGTAGGTTTGATTCATTTCTGTTTTTTTTTTTTTTTACCGTGCAGAGAGAGTGGCACCCCTCAACTTTGCTGTCCAAGGAGAGCTACACTGCTCACACCACTTTAACCATCATGATCCTCGACTTAGCAAAGCAGACGCTGGAGATTCATGCTACTACAAACACTGATATGAAGGTAAAGAAGTTTCAATGTTACAGATGTGAACAAATGAATTTTTTTTTTTTATTGCACAAAAAAACATAATAGATTAATTGAAAAACAGACAGCACATAATGATAAGTTAATTAACAAAATATACATTTTGAAAGAAATGTGCTGGAGGAGCCAAATAAACCCAGAGGGGCTTGTCGAGTGGCCCTCCTAAAGAGAAACATGTAACACAGAGACATATTATTAATGTAGTCCAAGCAAAAACAATAAAGCTAACAAGAACACATACTCAATAAGGTGTAAAAGAAAGCAAAACAAGAAAGAGACAAATTAAAGAAGAGGGGAAAAAGGAAAACAAGCTCTTATGGTAGCTTGCTTTCATCTGCATTAATATAAATCTGTTTGACTCTCTGTTGCAGCAAGTGAGACTGGAGCCTGATGAATTCACGTCAGTCAATTTCACTTGTTACAGTGATGGTAGGTATTCATATTTCATGCCTCAGTTTATTACAAATTCCTCTGAATGAAATGAACTGTTACTCATGAGCTAATTTTGTTGCTTTCAGCTTTGGATCAACTGGAATCCATCAGACAGAAAAAGAAGGAGAACAGCTTGATTACTGTCCCTACACCAGGGAAGAAGCTGGGTATGTATCGGTCTACAATAGTTTGGTGTATGGCAAATATGTTTGAGGAGTTGTGAGATGCCCTTTTTTGTTTGTACAACATGTTTCCAATGCTGTTATCCCCCCCTTCAGTCTGATCATAGCCCTAGGATTAACTGCCTAATAATTTATTTCTATAATTATTAGCTTCAAGTATAATCTTTAACTTAGGACCCTGTTAGCCCCTGGAAACTCAGACCCCCGGAGAGGGATTAAGTGTAACCCTCCTCACTCGGATGCTAGGTGTGTATGAGGTGTGAAATAAGTCAGTAGGTGTGTGACGTGGTGTGTCTGCTCATGCTTAACTCCCGAGGTCTACGCGGCGTCCTTAAGAGAGGCTCAGGCCTTTGTGGTGCCGGTGGCTTTTTCATAGAAAAGTTGCCTACTTAAGTGGACAACTAACCTCTATTAAAGAGTCAGTCAAAAAGTGTTTCAAAAAGTTTTCAGAAAATTTATTGAAAAATTTCAAAAGGTGAAAATCTGACAGTCTTTTTTTTTTTTTTTTAATTCAAATACAAATCAGTAAAAGTCAAAATAAAAGTAAACAAAAAAACCCGAGCGTGTGGACACTTGAGGTTTTTCAAAAGTTTCGGACTCAGAGACTAAGTCCCAAAAAAGGGGATTCAAAAGTCAGAGTGACGTGAAGCCTTTAGCAAGATCAAAGAAAGTCTCTCATCAGCTTTTTCGCAGGCCACATTGTCTCTTTGTCGGTGACCTTGGTAACAAGAACATTGCAAATTCGTAGAAGTGTTATACACCCACATGTGGTCACAAGTTCGTTTGTGATTTTGCTCAAGATATGGGGCACTCTGCAAAGCTGCAAAGGCGCCTAACAAATGATTAATAGTATATGTAAAAGCAAGGAAAGCAGTTATGATTATATGGATTAAATGATAACAAAAGAAACGAACACAGATGTAGTAAAAACAAATTCAACAATTGCGTAATTCGTTCTGATCTTTCAACATACTACAACACTACCTTGATCAAAGGTAGTAAGACAATGAGGTTACTTTATACGTTTTTCTTTTCCCTCTCAGAGTCTCATTCTGGATTGTCGTTGTTGTCCATCCAAATTTACTGTCAGGTAATTATTTACACAACAGGCTTCACGCTTTGACCTGATCAAATACGGTTTCTGTTTTGGAGAATACCAAGAACATGATATCATTTAGTTTCCTTGTGTCTCCCTTGTGGCAGGACTGTGGTTCCATCTTTGATCATGTTTCTCCATTTTCAAGTCATTTGAAATCTTGGCATCACCAACAGGTACGTCAACGTTTTCTACACAAACTTTTAAAGAAAGAGAGTTGTCATTTTTCATCATTACACAACACAAATAATATGACTTAACATAAAGTCTGCTTTGTTGTCCTTACCAGACGGTGAAGAATACTTTTGGCAAAGGTACCAATAAGTTTTCAGTCATTTATCATGTTATTGTGAACTCTTGAGCACATTTAAATAACATATGATTGATGTCCTCTTTCTTTACAGATAGCCGTTCTGACGGTTATGAACCTATCGGTATGCCTTCCCCCTTCTGTTTGAGCATAATAATAAATTGGTCAAAAGTTTCTGGATCAGCTTTTCAGTCTTTTTTTCGATAAATATCACACCAATACATTAATTTGATCTCATTCATTTTTTAAATTTCTTTCTACTTATGATGGTGTCACAATTTAGAAACAGGCCTGAGTGTTGTACCCCCCCCCAAATTCAAGAAAAACTGCAACTTGAATATCTTTTTTATTGCGCCCATCTAAACCCTCTTCTCTTTTGCACGATAGAAAGGACACCTTATCTGAAGTTATACTCCCACCTCAGAGACAAGAGGAAGCAGACGCGACCAGCTGTTGGTGAGCTGACCCACTTGTTGTCCCTTTTGTTTTTTCTTTGTTCATATCAACAGTGTACTTATTCACTAAATGAACTTGTGCGTTCTTTCAGGTGTTTCTCTGGTGGTGACGTTCATCAGCTCAGAGGTTCAGGTGGAACCTATCTGTGTGTGCTTTGCTTGTTCAGACTGCTTTATGGAGTCCTCGGTCATACAACACTTGAACTCTCAAAAACACATCATTCACACATTGGTGAGATTCTACTCTCTTTTTTTTGTATGTACTGGGCATGGGACCTACTTTCTTCTATTAAACCTTTTATAAATACCATTATTCTATTAAAATGATTTTGTGTGTCTGATGTAAGCTGAGTAGAGTAGATATTTAGGTTTAAAGACATGTAGGGTTCATTTCACGCATTTTCATGCTTAAGAAACCTGAGGAGTGTCAGGGACCTTCACAATTTGCATATTTAATGAGGAGATTCAGACTGTCTGATAAATTAACTTAAGACTCTGAGATTTCCCATCATTATGATAAGCACAGATGAGCACTGGTCTTAGTATGACCTTTTATAGCTTGATACTCTCAAGGCATATGTGAGAGAAAGTACAATAAAATATAAGTGTAGTTGAAGACTCTAAATTCCTCTCTGATACCGGATGTTTTAATAAAAGAAATGTATATGTCTGCTGGACAACTTAGATCTGTTCTACTCATGTATATAAATGGATATGAATAGATATGAATAAAAATCACACGACAAACTCCTCAAAATAACCAGCTTTGGGTTGAAATTCTTAGCTCTACCTGAATCCTTGGCGGCTCCCTCTTGCATGGAAGAATGTTGAGGATGTGAGAGACTTGTGGTCAGCAGCATGGAGTGAGGACAGAGAGAGAGAACCGGATCACATGACCATGAAGGTAAGATGCTGATACAAATGTATCTTTCTGTAACCGTTCTGTAGAGTTTACATATTTCTGTAGTCGTTTGATTGAATGTTCTCTTACTCGCAGATACTTGACATTCCTTACTGGATGTTTGAGGAACTCTTCCCACCAAGCTACTCAAAAGGTGGGATTGTCCATCATCATATTCATGTCTTTCCTCCAATCACTTAAACGCTTGTTTCAGATGGATTATTAGCCTGGTTTGTGTAGTTCTTCTAATTGATGCACAACGTCACGTTTCCCTCTTTTAACTAATATATTCTCTTTTGTCTGCAGTTACGATGACCCTTACAAATTACAACACTTTCTTGAAGCGTGAAGGTTAGTAATATCCTTAATAAAGATAATAAAGATAAAAGAAATCCTGCCTTTTTTAACTTTCATCTCATTCATACATGTTTGTCTCTTTCTAATGTACAGTCCCAAAGTGTGAAACATTTAGCAAACTCAAAGAAAACGAGAGGTTTCCTCTGCTGGGTAAGTATCCAGAGAGAGGAAAAAAGTCTTTCCGGGAATCTTAAGTTTTTTTTGTGGCTATTTTTTTTTTCTCACCTCTTATAATTCATCAATGCAGGGAGACAGTTCATGGCCATGCACTATCTATATGACCGATTGCATCAGCCCACAGAAGTGGCATTTTTGTGCATGCTTTGCCGGAGGAGGCTTTCAGACCAGGAATGTCACGCTCATGTCTTCAGTCGAGAACATATTACATTATTTATAGTGAGTACTTTTTTATAAGATATATCCTTTATCACACATTTGGGAAAATTGTTATAACCCTTACCCACTTTTGACTGATATGTTTTTCAAAACATCTGTGCACATTGTTCAAAGAGAATTGAGCTGGTTAGACATTTGTCTAAAAACAAAAAGAGCTCAACATTTTCATTTTGAAAGCATCTGGTCAGTAAAAAGAACAATAGGCTTTAGATATAAACTACACATATAAGATGATACATTCATAAATGATAACAGTATGGTATGAATATTAGAAGCAAGATCCATGTGTGTCCAGCTGATATCAGGTTTTAATAACCACTTTATGTTTATATGGGATGGTAGGTCAGTCAAGAAGATTTAAAGGAGGTTGATTTAATATGCAGTCTATAGAAAATGCACATTTAAAGTTACAGTTAATTCAAATTAGTTACAGGAATATAGTAAGCATGACATGACATCTTGTCAGTGTTATGAGTCCCTCTATCATCGTTGGGAACTGGTACCAGTTCTTATCCTCGTTTTCAATCAAAGCTTAAAGTTTTAACTAGTAGCCTAGTTAAAACGTTACATACACTTTACATACATCATCTCCAGGCTCGCCATGGTTCGGCCTGGCGAGAGACACAAAGCCAAAAGTGATGTCCCCCGAACATAGCATGAGAGTCTTATTTATGCAGCCCAGAACAACATGTGAACATCTGTTTGTCGTTATGGGGCTTCAGAAACATCATGTAACACCTCCATATTTGGTAATTCTTTTACACAAAGCCTTAACGTAAACATTCAACTGGAGGGGCTCCTATACCGTTCAGATACAAATTCTTTCCAGACGTGTGTGTTACGCAACATTAAAGGGGCAGTATATGACCTCTGTCCTAGATATTTCAGACACCTCAAGATATTGCCAGCTTCTCTTTAATTAACCTTTCTCCTGCAAGACTTAAAGACTGTGGATTAACACCTTGGATACTTTTTACCAAGAACAAAGGAACTGATTAATGCCTTGAATAAACAACCAAGCAAAAACAGAACACTCTGCTATCTACTAACTGACCTCAAAAGACATGAACTGTGACCGAAACCACAGACATCATGTCTCTGCAAGTCATAAAATTGACCATCTGTTGAGTCAACGCTCAAAAACTCCTGTCAAAAAAGGAGCAAGTCCTGACACTTATTAATGGCCTATTTTAGATTTTCATTCACAAACATTTCTATCCACATCAATTCAGCTATCCACAGCGTCCTTCTTCCAATGACAAATAACATTACTTTAGCCTCTCACTTGTATTGGCCTTTCAATTTCAGTTATTCACAACATCATTCTTCATATCCAAAACCGAAGGCTATACTGTATATGCTGTTGGCCAACGGTCTTCTTAGGAAAAAGTTCAATTTCAGATATCAACAAATTTCCAGACTTTGTCCTGTTCCTATCGTTACTGATACATGGCTAGTGCATTTATACAAAAGGTGAAAGGACAGTTTCACCTGTACTACTTCAAAAATGTCCAATTCCCAATCATGAATTGACACCCTGCAGCCAATGAGAATGTAGTATTCACCATAGACTGTATACAAAATATTCATCCATCATGGTTAATAATAAACATCTTGCTTTTCTTAACATGTGTCTGTCAGTCAAAAGTGTTGAATATCGAATATAAGCAAAGAAATGTCAAGAAATAGCCTTTGAATACTGTGTACATTATGGCAAACTACAGAGAGGAAAAACTAACATTAACAATACTGAACATTTGTGTTTTTGTAGAATCATTTCCACCCAGGATCGATGACTTCAAAGACTGATTTAGAGACCATATTGGACTTGGCAAAACAGGCAGAAAGACATCACTCCACAATGAATGTGCAGGTATAAAATGTTTCAAAAAAATATAATTTTGTATCATCTCAATGAAGCATCCCCTCTTGCAATGTGCTCATGTTTCAATATTCTCTGCAATGGAAGGAAATACAGTTGGACAGGTCCATCAGGGAGCCATGTTCATACAAAACAGGTGAGTATTTGTGTGCTGCAACTGAATGTAACCCATCATCATCTGTTACTAGGAATTTGTTTTTGACTTGAGTTCTTCAATTGATTTGTTACAGCATATTTTATCCTTGCAAATGCAAAATTGAGGAAAGGTCATGGAAAACTCCTACCCAACATATTTCCTAAACAGAAGCTGGGTATGCTACGCCAAGTTTATTTACTTATTATTATTATTATTTACTTATTTAACTGTTTGTTTATGCTGGGGGGGTGGACACTAGTAAGTATGGCTGAGGTTTTTGATCTACTGGTGCCAGATTCTCTTTAACTCAAGGACAATTTGTTTCAATTTGAATACACAGTTGAGTTGTTGCTTTTCTCACAATAACAATAAGACCTAATGCATTTTTTATTTTCATGTATTTTTCTCAGTCCCTAGAGCAACTTTAAAGGACAAAGACGTTGTGAGAGACAACAGCCTATCAAACAGTGGCATGTTGCCAGGATCTGAGAAAAAGTCCTGCCAGAAGTCTCCAGACAATTGTAAGAAGACAAGAGTTGGAGCTGAAATCACAGATGAGAAATGTGCAGAGAGGGGAGGAAATGAAGAAGAGGAAGTGGACATAAAGCATCTAAAGAGTGAACAACACGCAGTTGAAACTTGTACAGAAGATACAAAGAGTCCTGTCAGTGAGACACTCCAGGCTATAAAGGAGGAGGAGATAGAAGAGCGTATTGTGTGCAAACCAAGTGAGGAAAAAACAGAAAGTTGCAAGTACAGAGACGTGGATTTGAAAAGTGAGATTACAGAACAAAGCAACAAAAATACCCAGACACACTCAATGAATAACGCATGCAAAGAAGAAACAACTAGACCTGTCAGCATGTGCAAAGAATCCCAGGGTGCGTTTTGCTATGAGGATATGGAGGAAAACACAAGCTGTAAAAAAGGGCTACCAGCCCCAAAACAAGACGCATCTTGTGAAGTAAAACAAAGACTGCCAATTAGCATACAGAAGAAGGAAACTGCAGCAGACGTGAAAGGAAGAGAAACCAAACCAAGTCAGCAGAGCGTAAAGCATGAAGGTATGTACATACTGTAGTTAAAGCCCTGTTAATAAATGCACTCCTAAAAAATGTGTTGAAAATTTCAAACCGCCTGCCCCTGACATCTACCATAGTTTCGTGGTCACACATGAAACACACAGCGGTGATAATTTGGCTGTTATTGTTCAAGCGGTCTGTGCATGTGTGAATAGGGCTGACGTTTGTGAAAGACAAAAAAAAAAAAAAAAAGCACATGACTATGTTTTATGCTTTGCTTATGATCGTTTACTTGATGTCATGTACTACTTGTTGAGATCGCCACTTGAATCAGAGACAACCATGTGACATCATAACCCAGTGTAAAGCATGAAAGAATAGTTGTAATCAGCAAATCATGCACATTGACTTTGGACTTCATTCACTCTGCAGGTAAAAGTGACCCAAGTCTGTTCTTTTTTTTTCTCATGTGACTGGGGTCTGATTTTTTTATGATAGTTGGAACAGTACGTATCACATGCAGTCTGATCTGCAGTCCCACTTTTCACTGAGAGTCACCGCACTGGGTGAAAACAAACATGAACGACAGCTGTGATGGAGGGAGACAGTGGAGGGACAGTGAGATGTCAAACCTTATGTGTGCTTTGGGTTACTCTGCTGTACAAGCAAAACTTGAGGGGTAACCAACCTTGAGAGTATACAGTTGTGCTCATAAGTTTACATACCCTGGCAGAATTTGTGATTTTTTTTTGGTCATTTTTCAGAGAATATGAATGATAATACAAAAATGTTTCTTTCACTCATGGTTAGTGGTTGGGTGAAGCCATTTATTATCAAACAATTGTGTTTGCTCTTTTTAAATCATAATAACAACAGAAACTACCCAAATTACCCTGATCAAAAGTTGACATACCCTGGAGGTTTTGGCCAGATAACATACACACAAGTTGAGACACATGGGTCTAAATGGCTACTGAAGGTAACCTGCCTCACCTGTGATCTGTTTGCTTGTAATCAGTGTGTGTGTATAAAAAGTCAGTGAGTTTCTGGGCTCCTGACAGACCCCTGCATGTTTCATCCAGTGCTGCACTGACGTTGCTGGATTCCGAGCCATGGGGAAAGCAAAAGAATTATCAAAGGATCTGCGGGAGAAGGTAGTTGAACTTTATAAAACAGGAAAAGGATATAAAAAGATATCCAAGGATTTGAGAATGTCAATTAGCAGTGTTCAAACTCTAATTAGGAAGTGGAAAATTAGGGATTCTGTTGAAACCAAGTCACGGTCAGGTAGACCAACAAAAATTTCAGCCACAACTGCCAGAAAAATTGTTCGGGATGCGAAGAAAAACCCACAAATAACTTCAGCTGACATACAGGACTCTCTGAAAAAAAGTGGTGTGGCTGTTTCAAGATGCACAATAAGGAGGCACTTGAAGAAAAATGGGCTGCATGGTCGAGTCGCCAGAAGAAAGCCATTACTACGCCAATGCCACAAAGCAGCCCGCTTACAATACGCCAAACAGCACAGAGACAAGCCTCAAAACTTCTGGAACAAAGTTATTTGGAGTGATGAGACCAAAATGGAACTTTTTGGCCACAACCATAAACGCTACATTTGGAGAGGAGTCAACAAGGCCTATGATGAAAAGCACACCATTCCTACTGTGAAACACGGAGGTGGATCGCTGATGTTTTGGGGATGTGTGAGCTACAAAGGCACAGGGAACTTTGATGGCAAGATGAATGCAGCATGTTATCAGAAAATACTGGAGGAAAATTTGCACTCATCAGCCCGGAAGCTGAGCATGGGGCGTACTTGGACGTTCCAACATGACAATGATCCAAAACACAAGGCCAAGTCGACATGTCATTGGCTACAGCAGAAAAAAGTGAAGGTTCTGGAGTGGCCATCTCAGTCTCCTGACCTCAATATCATTGAGCCACTTTGGGGAGATCTCAAATGTGCAGTTCATGCAAGACAGCCCAAGAATTTACAGGAACTGGAGGCTTTTTGCCAAGAAGAATGGGCAGCTTTACCATCTGAGAAAATTAAGTGCCTCACCCACAACTACCACAAAAGACTTCAAGCTGTAATTGATGTCAAAGGGGGCAATACACGATATTAAGAACTAGGGTATGTAAACTTTTGATCAGGGTAATTTGGGTAGTTTCTGTTGTCATTATGATTTAAAAAGAGCAAACACAATTGTTTGATAATAAATGGCTTCACCAAACCACTAACCATGAGTGAAAGAAAAGTTTTTGTATTATCATTCATATTCTCTGAAAAATGACCAAAAAAAAATCACAAATTCTGCCAGGGTATGTAAACTTATGAGCACAACTGTATCAATAGAAACGACCGAACATGGTGCACCGACTTGTCCATGATAGTGGAAATCTGGGTCTGCTGAACACAGTTTTGTCATGTAAGCCCCCCCTCTCCCATCGGGAATGCCTGCAGTGTGAACGCAGCCTAAGGAGCAAATGTTCTCATTCATAAAGCACTGTCTTTAAAACAATGGTAAACACTTTTAGATAAAGTATGCATGCTGAAGAACATGAGATAAGAACCTACAAGCCTAAGTGACATGATATCCATCAGTGCATCACCATCACAAGATGTATGAATCAATGGAATCATCTTAATGAAAAAGGGACTTCTTTATGTGTATAAAGATAGACAAATCTTGGTCTGATTGATATGGGACACTGGTTTAATGAAATTCCATTGCCTTAAATACACTGCAAAAAAGTGTTCCTTGCCTTGTCTCGTTGGTTGAATGAAACCTTGGTTTGGCTGTGTCTAGACTTTGTCTCAAATACAAATCTGAGGAGAGATTGATAATGCAATTTTTAATGGTGACCAATATGTCTTCCAGGCTTAAGTGCACTTCTTGAATGCCATTGTGATCAGCGTGACCTCATCTACCTCTGTGAGTGCTGCTCTATGAAGATCCCGGAGAAGGACATCATCAGCCATGTAACTGGATATGACCACCAGAAGACGTATTTGTCGGTGGGTAAACGTGAAACATAAGGCTGGATTTTTCTTTCTGGACTCTTCTTGGTCAAAGTGATCATTTCCTCTTCCCATATTGATTCATGCTTGTTTGATGTAGTTAGAATTTGGACAATTCATGTATGTTTTAAGGCCCTCCTCCCTGTGTTTAAGGGGAAGGGGAAAAAGAAACAACACTGTTTTTAAACTGCAGGTTTGAATGATTATATTGACGTGTGTCTGTCAGTAATGTTTTCTATTTAGTGAAATAAAATGTGTGAGAGGCATAAGTATACCACTTGGCTTCAATTTACGCCGAGTGTGCACAGGGGTCAGAGGTCGATCAGATTGGTCAGATTGATTAATGCGTGCTGTGACACTCGTAATGCTCTCTATTTGTAGTTTTACTCTTTTACCACTGGATTCTGTGCATAGATGAAGTTATTATTATAATCATGGTCAGAGTAAAAGTACAGGTCGAATATGGAACTGTTAGTGGGGATGTTGATAAATGAGGGCCCTGGTCTGTTAAGAAAAATATGTTTGGAAGTTAGATTGTTTCTATATGAATTGTTTTTGCTGCTTGGCTCTTTTCTTATATTGAATAACTTCAACTCTGCAGAGCTTTTATTTCACCACACCACCAGTTACTTTGAGTTGTGTGGCTGAAGATGGCGAAGGCTTAATTGTTTATGCACCTGTAGAAGCTTTGTGGATTCTTCTTTGCTATATTTTCTTAATGGTGTAATATCTTGTGTAGCGTAATTAATTTATATTTATATATATAAGATATTATATTCTAATTATTCCTCGGGGCACCACTTCCTGTTAAAGGAAGATATTAACTTTAACTGTATAAGTTAATTAATTATTCAGTCTCATATCAGAATGTCAGTAAGTTCTCTAGGATCACTTGAATCATTAAATAAACACAGACAAAGTTCTTAATGATTATGTGTGATTTTATTACAGGAATCGTGAACAATAATGCAGATTAATAAAGTAAATATCAAAGATTATAGTTTGTATGACTTTAATAACAAAATTATGGAAACAAAATCGTTTGATACTAATTTACCTATTATGGTATCGTCATAATGGTGAAAGTAACAAATAAAACGATAAATGGTTTTGTAAGGATTTAAAGAAAAATGGAATTAGGGAATTATGTTTTGAGAGAATGATAACCTGTAGCTACTGATGTGTTGACACGACCCTTCCTCGAATCTCTCGAGGACTAATCAATGTGGAATATTATTCTTTTCAAAGCTGTAAATTAAGGCAAAAAGATATTAAACAGTCCACAAAGAAATCACATCATAGATCAATGTAATATGAAAACATAGAAAGATAATATGCTTATCTTACCCTTTATATATGATAACATGTAATATGATTATATATAGTCTAAATATATGTTTAAAAGTCTTATGTGTCTAAGACGATAAACTAGGTTTTACTTAACTTTAGTTCTGTAGATCGTATGAAAACATAAATCGAATCAAACTGTCACTTTTAACCTCACGAACATGTATATGTAAACCAGAAATTAAATGGACTTTAATTTAAGGCACAAAATAAGATCTTTCAATTTGAGAAAACCACAAAGTCTCTTGTCAGTTTTATGATGCTTGGACAATCCTCAGACCTCAGCATCAGGCTCTTTCCCAGGATGCGAGTTATCTGTGGAAGTGTTCGTTGCTTATTCGGAGACGAAATGTCTGAGAACTCAATCGTAATTCACAGTCTAACGTAAACACAAGAGTCATAGGAGGTTCAGAATCAGAATCAGGGTTTATTGCCAAGTACATTTACACATACAAGTAATTTGACTTGGTGTGTTGATGCTAAACAATTAACAAGGAAATAAAGCAGAACTAGCAACAACTTAAATAATACAGTATAAGAAGATATTACAATATATAAAATAGAATTTAAAAATGGAAAATATAAAAAATAAAAAACAGAAAATGTAGAAAAGGTGCAATGTAGGAGCTGTGCAGTGGACAATGAGAAAACAATCTTAATGTGTGTAACTACTCACAGAGTGCATGTAAGAAAATACATTTAAAGTCCAGTGGGCGTTAATGTAACACATAAAGAACAGTTTCAGCATTCACATTACTTTGATGTTTTTCTGACTGTGGGGCTGATGAGAGTCTGGGTTATGTGGGAGGTGTGGGGGTGTGGGGTGGGAGGTGTGGGGTGGGGGGGGGGGCAGGGACATTGTTCATCAGGCTGACAGCAGAGGGGAAGAAACTGTTCTTGTGGTGAGAGGTTTTGGTCTTGATGGACCGCAGCCTCTTAACAGAGGGGAGGGTCTCAAACAGTCCATGTGTGGGGTGAGAGCGGTCGTGGAGAGATGGCAGGTTGCAGCCAATCACCTTCTCAGCAGAGCGGATGATGCGCTGCAGCCTGCACTTGTCCTTTGCTGTGACTGCAGTGTACCAGACTGTGATGGAGGAAGAGAGGAAGTACATCCTCTGCTGTCCTTTCTTGATGAGGGAGGTGATGTTCAGCTCCCACTTGAGGTCCTGGGTGATGATGGTCCCCATTAAGTGGAAAGACTCCACAGTAGACACCGTGGATTCATCGATGGTGATGGGGCTGGGGGCGGCTGCATTTTTCCTAAAGTCCACAACCATCTCCGCTGTCTTCAGAGCGTTAAGCTCTAGATTGTTTTCGCTGCACCAGGTCACCAGATGATCAGCCTCCCACCTGTAGGCAGACTCAACCCCAGCAGAGATGAGTCCAATGAGGGTGGTGTCGTCTCTTGACAGACTGATGACTGGAGGTACAGCTGTTGGTGTACAGGGAGAAGAGAAGAGCAGAGGAGAAAGAACGCAGCCTTGAGGAGAGCCAGTGCTGATAGTCCTGCTGTCCGAGACATTCTTCCCCAGCTTCACTAGCTGTCTCCTGTCAGACAGGAAGTCTGAAGAGAACTCCACAAACAGGATGAGCTGCAATGAGCTGTTAATAATGTCTGTAAAGACAGCTGATCAGCACAGTGCTTGAGGGTGGAGGGAGAGACAGAGTCTGGTCCAGCTGCTTTGCGGGGGCTCTGTCTCTTAACGATCTTATTAAGAGTCTCTTATTAGATCTTAGCTGGGGTGTTGGGAGAGAGGGCTGTTGGGGCAGATGGTCATTGAGGGTCAGTGTTAACCTACAGGATGTTGTTGAGCTCTTAGCAGTTCTTTGTTCCAGGGTTTAATTAAAAATGGGTGAGTTCTGTCAGTTTGTTCTGCATCTTGTTCCTTTACACTACACGTCATACTTCCTCCGTTCAAATTGGACATTGTTCCAGCTGCTCTATTTCACTTTGAAAATCAATTGTTTACAAATTCAATGATTATAATCAGTTGCTACTAAAACGTCTCATGTCCCGTTAAAGCTCACCAAAGTGATTGTAATAAGTGTATAGTAACTTCATTTAAAAAAAAGACCCATTTAAAGAAAGCAGTATTGCACCACATTGACTTCATATTCTGTTGTGTTGACTTAATGACTTTTCCTGTCTTTGTTTCTGACATCAGGGGTTAAAGCCGCTCCCAAGCCCACCAGGGACGCATCAGGGGATGACATTTTGTCACTTTGCAGCTTTGCTTGAGAAACATAGCGGATATGGAGAGGCTCAGGTTTGCTCTTTGAATTCTCATATTCATTGTGACTGGATTAGTAAAAATGACAACTGTTACTGAAGTATACTCGTCTATAACAAGTTAGACTGTTGTATGTTATGCCAAAGGATCTGTCATCAACTATATAGCGGGTGAGAAAGCAGACATGATCTCTATGAATTTAAATCATAACTGTGTGATGACAACATATACAGTAGACCTTATACGATTTTAAACACAGTGGCGGTTCTAGACCACTTTTACTGAGGGGGCCAAACTGGGGCCAGTTGTTTTGTCAGAGGGGGACATTAAACCCAGGTGAAAAATAGACAAAGAAAAATATATATTTATGCCTAATAATAGTGCACATCATTAAATACCACAACATAAAATACCATGATTTATAATTGTTTCAGTAACAGTATTTAATACTTGATTGTGAGTCTGGTTGTTGAGTCAAATACTGTGTATGTGTTATGAGGGGGGTTCTTCCTTTTGGAGGGGTGGCCGCAGGGGGGACCAAGCTCAGTGTTACAGGGCCACTGGCCCCTGTTGGCCCCTGCCTAGAACCGCCCATGTTTAAACATATGCATGCTGATTCAATTACAGATCATCAGTGTCATGTATGTCCTATAGGTGATGACATCACGTTGAATGCCTAATTCAAATAGTTATGTTAAATATAGCAATAGCAGTTTTATTTCTATAGCACATTTCATTACAGATAAGTTCAATGTGCTTTACATTGAGGTTAAAAACAAAATCAAAACACAGCATGACAAAATAAAATCTAATCAATGAAGTCATACACACCACATATACACTACACAGAAATAACTGAGTCAGACAAAGGTTGACAGTTTGTATTTTCATGTATTCATTCATTTTGGTGATTTTTGTGTGTATATTTTGAAAATCTGTCTACCCTCTAGTAGAATTCTTCTGTGAGGTCAGTATAGATGTAACCTGATATGTTTAAGACCACCAGTAGAGGATCTATATTTGGACAGGAGCCAAGCATTTGGTCAATAAGGCAACCCTCCCCCAACCTCACTGACATTTAAAGCCATTTGAATTGCTCCCCGGGGACAAATAAAGTTTTTTGAATTGAATTGAATGTGACAGATCTTTGACGTGACATCATCAAGTTTTGACCAACTACAGGTTGAATTTTAAAAAGTGGGCATGTACCTCAGCTCAGTAGGAGGTCTCTTAAAATAAATGGGACTACTTGAAGACTGATAAACTGTCATCGGACTCTGATGGACTCTGTTGTTTGACTTCAAGACTTCAACTGCAAATCAGAGTAGGGTTTGAATATAGGGTTTGAATATTTACAGTCTATGTTTTGAATTAAGAGTGATCAGGACGTCTGAGATCGTATTGGGATTTTTTACATTTCTCGTGGAATCGGGACATCCACTGTCCTCATCTTAAATGTACTTTGCATGCTTTGTGCTTGTCCTTGATCCCGTATGTCATTATGGCAAAAAAAAAAAGAAAAAAACAGCAGACTGCTGTTTTTAATGTCAGGCATTTATCTGTCAGGCATTTATCTGAATCCTGAAGTCTGTGTGGTATTTCAGTATAGCCTACAGTCAGAACTTTTATCTGTGTAAGAGGCTTTTATAATGTGTTCGGGTGTTCAGATTGACTCGGGGTCCTGCCCCTGTTAGTCACACAATATGATCAGAGTTTATAGTTTTCACGGTTTTGTGGGTCTTTGAGTATAACAGTGACCGCCCACTGACGATAGGACATTTAATTCGGCTCCAAAACAGCATTAAAAACCGTGAAAAAAGACAAAGGTAGACAAAGGGACAAAGGTAAGACTGTGTACATGATTTTGTTGTTATAGTTTTTATAGGGTTAGGGTAATACAAGTGTTGTACTATCTTGTAGTTTGTATTGTGGAAAATATAAACTACATTCACTGCGGCATGACAAGGTTATTAGGCTGCTACATTTCGTGTTAGCTAACTAACTAACTAACCAGCCTGCTAGCGGGACTTATAGCTTTAACTGTAGCAATGACAATAAAATGAGGAACACATTAATGCATTAAAATATATATAATTCATATTCTGTAAAAGGTATATTTTTGCAAAGTAACTATTTTTAATGTGTTACTCCAGACTAAAGTCTGATGTGTTTGCACTCTAACTTCAGTAACTTGTTTGAGGGTATGTCTGTGTTGTAACTGTAGGCAGAGTGGGCTTCTTATTCCACTGTCCTAATTAGTATAAAAAACAAGGTCCTCATTTATCATTATCTAATCTCAAAATGCTCCAAAAAGCTTCATTTGAATGTTAGAATAGCTAGAGAGTCCCCCCAGACCCCCCTGACTTCATTAAACTTTCATACTTTCAACTTGTTCAAAGTTTTATATAAAACCCTTGTTGCACCTGTTGATTTATATAGGCATAAAATTCACTTGACTGTAGGTCAAATTTTTTAAAAAGAACCAAGCTCATATCTGTCAGCCTAGATCTTTAGCTTCAGAAAGCTAAAACGTGTCAGTTTTATTCCTAAAATAGAAAACACCTCTGTTGTTTTATACGTTGAGAATTTTCAGTCAAAAATGATTTTTTTGCTTTAATCCCTGCATATGCTCTGTGAGTACTTGAAAGGTAGTTTGGGCATTCTTCCTGTGACCTACAAAAAAGGTTTTTAAAAGTATTTTTTCTTGTGATAAGTTTTCTCCTTAACTTTGTTCTGGATGAACTGAGATATATGTATATTGATGTCTATTAACTTGTTTATGTAGAAGAGAGGTTGACCACTGATATTCAATTCTTAGACAGTGGTCTCCATTTTTATCTACCTTCGGAGTGTCAGACAGCATATCCTTAGATTTATGTCTGGATTTTCTCTTGGAGATAATTTTTTGTTAAGATTTCTATATATTTCTATATTTTTCTATACGTTTTACTGTGTCCTTGTTATTACATTTATGTATTAGTATTGAGTGGTCCATTTTCTTGGTCTGAAAAAAGATCTTGTCTGTAAAAATATTGTTAAAAACTTCATTGTACTTCCTGTGTGTAAGGGGCTTTTCAGCTTACTGTCTGTAACGCTGATTGATGAAGTCTCTTTAGTTTAAAAGCCTCTGTTGCTGATCTAGCCAGATTAAAAGAGGTTAGAAAACATCTACCTTTATTGTAAGTTTTTATTTACACAACATGACATACTAATTTCTGTTTACGTCTGGACTTCAGGTTATGGATCTGGAAAAAGAGATATATAATAATGTCTTGAAACAAAACTTTAAATCAGGTAAGTGTAAATCTCTCCTTAGACCGATGTTTAGATTAATCAAGTCGATTTTCAAGTCTAACTGGAAGTTCTTCTGTTATATTTTCCATCACATCTTCATAGCCATGCAGACCGTGAAGGCACTACAGGCTCAGCAGGGAAGGGTTTCTGAACCCTCCTCAACCTCTGCTCTGTCTAATTCTCAACCTGTGGACACCTCCTTCTCCCCTCAGGCTCAGAATGAAGCCAGTAATGTTCTGGATAACTGTCAGGTTAGTCAATAGCTGTTTTTGGACCAAACGGTTCTGGGGACTTTTTGAAGACCCGCTATCCACTCAGGAGCTCCCTGAGAACAAGACACCATGGGGATGTTTTTTTTCTGTCTGCATTTGCTGGCAGTGATTTATTTTTTGTAGTCTTGTTTCGTTTTGATGAGTCAAACTCATCAAAACTTTTGTGGGTCATGGAGGAAGAGGAACTCAGACCAGACTACCTTGCCTGTGCTTTACTAATGGACCGAGCAAGGACCCTATTGAAATGCAAGGACTTTTCTTTATTATTGGTTGAAAAGAATTGCAGTTTTGGAGGCTTCAATTTTGTGTTTATTGACCCGATAGGTCCTTAAACTGGTAGTGCTCAGGAAAGTGGGATGATGTTTGGTGGGATCTGTGCATCCCTCTTATTGGATGCACAATGGTGAGGTGTCGCTGAACCCAACTTGAACATTTCTTCAAGTTGGGTTCATGCGCGCGTGCATGGATGGCATGCATAACCTTGTGCTGCACTCAGTGCAGATACATAGACAATGAGCGCCCACCGCATCCTATCTGAACGGCCCCTAAGAAACAGACTGAAGTGGTGGAACACTCATAAAGGGCAACATTTTAAAAGCTCAAATTTGGGAAAAGAGAGACTATCTCGAAAGATAACCAGATTATCATGGGATTGCACCTCATGAAACTTAAGTCTTGGGAAGTTTATATGGTAAAACATTTGATGTGCAATGGAAATTTAGTTGTGTAGCTCCTCTACAGCTAAAAATTAGTGGTCCAATTATGTCTTTGTTTTATTTAAAGGTGGTGGCTATGGAGTTTGATGGTGATTCAGAAGATTCTGAGGCAAGGTCATCCTCAGTAACCAGCTCTGAAAGAGCTGAAGCTCCCCCTGATTCAAGTGAAAATGCCAAATTGAACCTCGTCAAAGAATCTGCTTTGGCCTACAATGTTTACTCCTGCCAGACTGTTACAAAAAGTAGTGAAGAAACATCAAATATTTATGTGTCTACAAATGGGACAAAGTCAACATGTGCACATCCTGATTCCACAGGAAAGCCTTCAAAAGCTGGAGTCATTTCAAACACAAATATAAGTCTAATAAAAGAAGAAACCACTTTGAATATAGTGGGGACATCCGAGTGTGCAGAAAAGTCAAATGCTGTTGTAACCAACTCTATTAAATCTACAACAGCAATCTCTGCAGGCCAAGTCAAAGTCTCCTGTTCAGCTCCAGATAGTATTAAAAAAACAGCAATCACGCCCTTCTCAAAGCTTACTGCCAACACCACCAGTTGTTCTGCAGTCACCACTTCCAAATCTGGAGCAACTGTCTACAAGTGTGCACCATCTACATTCAGTTCAACTACAACAGTCAAGTCAACAATAGCCAAATCCCATACCAGTTCAACAACCACCACATCTGTAGCTCCTGATTACAGCTGTACTACAACCAATTCCAACATTGGAGAAAGTGGCTACAAATGTGTAACATCTATATCCAGTTCTAATGCAAAAACAACTAAATTAACTGCAGTTAATTTTAACACCGGTATGACAACCAACACCACTGCAGCTCCAAGCAAAAGTGGTACTGCAACCAGTATCAAGAGGAGAGAAACTGCACACACATCTATGTCCAGTACCAGTGCAATGACCACCAAATCGACTGCAGCCAACTTCAATACCAGTATAACAACCAGCACATCTGCGGCTTCCATCAACAGTGCCAGTACAACCAACAACAGTAAAACAGCAAACACATCCAGTGTTGGTGCAAATACCACCAAGTCCAATAGAGCCAACCCATATACTAGTACAACTGCCTCCCCATCAGCAGCTCTAACCAACAGTGGTACTACAACCACTACCAATAGAAGAGAAAATGACTTCAAATATACATCAAACAAATCCATCAACAATACAGAGACCCCAAAATCTGCATCAGACTTTCTCAAGCCTGGAACAATCTCCACATCTAATTTAACTACCTCAAGTGAATCTGAAACCACTACATCTGGGGAAGTTTCCAAACCATTACAAAGCAGAACTTCTTCAACCAAAGTCAAGCATAAAGCTAACATAGCATCTATAGTGCAAGAAACCCCATTGCATACAAAGGTGAATTCTCAGCCTACTGCTACAACATCAGTCAAATGTGGAAATACGGAGGCCTCGGACAAGACTGCACTCATGAAGAAATCAGTGGGGTCAAATGCTGATGTTGCACCAGACAAGCATAACAGGCCTGCACCTAAAACCACTAAAATTGGTGAGAATTATTTTAAGTACAAGAACAATTACTCATTATTCATCCATTGTTTATATTTGTATTTTTTTTAATATTTATTGTTGTCTGTACTCTTCAGGTGTGGACCAAATGATTGTGGTGTTAAGTGGAAAAAGAAGGCAACTTTACTGTCAGCTGTGTGCAGCCAGGCTGACATGTTCAGATCACCCAAGCACCTACAGACACAAGCTCAACTATGTGGTGCGTGCTTGATTACTATTGTAATTATTATAGCTTCAAATATTGGAAGCTTGTAAAGCAGGGCAGTATTAAACATGAAAATGTTATTCTCTTAATAGAAAATGAAGTTACCTCATTGGACTGCTGAGCCATCTGAGTTGAAAAGCAAACTAGCCAACACAGTGGCCCTCTGTGTTGAACTTGAACAATGTGCTGGAGCCCCAAAGATTCAGGTGACCCACATTAGTGACCATCAGTCTGCGTGTTGTTTACTTATGCATGTATTGTCTCGCATCAATGAAGGGGATTACAATTATTTAAAGGTAGAGTCAGTAGAAATGTTTGTTGCAGATTGCCCACTGCAGGATTTAGCATGTACGTTTCCTGCCTGTAGCTACACTACAAGCAACCTGAGAATAATACATGTGTTGTAATGGAAAAGCTGATGATTTAGCAAGCTAGGAACAGACGGTGTTTGGCACCTACCTGTTCAACAGAAAGCAGGCCAATTCTGCGTGTATGGGGGAAAGCCAACCCGAGGTTCAACCTAGTTATGGAACAAGCGTTATCTGCTCGCCATTCTCCCTTACTGCTAATATGTTTGTTTCTTCGCTGCCACTTCGTCCACGTTAGTCCTATTCACCAGTTTTAATCACGTCCAATCTCTGAATTTTGTCCACTCCCAAACTCTACTACCCGCTGTCATTGGCTGGGGGAAACACATCCACTCCCCACTCATAAATATCCAGAGTCAACAAGAACAGAACACAACATCAAAATCCAGGCAGAGGACAGACACAGTCAACACCTCATGTATGGAGGCCCATAAGTGATGACTGAGCAGCATCTTTAAAGAAAAGCGAATGAGTAACCCTTTAAATCACTAACGTTTTCACCATGGCACAGACACTGAACTTGACTGTAAAACAATGGGAATGATTTTGGTTTTCATGGGTGGGATCAGTTAGAATATTGAAGTAGTGGTTAATGATGAACTCTCTTCGATTGACTTTGTGGGCACTTTAGATCCATATTTCTCTTGCTTAAGTATACAAAGTCATTAATTGAGAATGCATTTAAATGCATCTTAGTGAAGTCCTGTGCATTGGTGATATTGTTTGCAAAAAACTAATTAACAACAATTAATAACTAACTAAAATAACACTGGACACACTTGAAAATGTGTTCAACCAAGCACTTTTGTGTTTTTCTTAATGGCCCTTGTTTTTCTTTCTTTCATCTAGAAATTGGAAGTTACTATGGATGTATACGATGAGCTGAAAAACCTTGACGATGACAAAGGTACCTTATAAGGTGTAGCTTATGAGAGAGTTACACCTCATAAATCTTGATTTTGCTTGACTTGCACTTGAAAACGTAAACCTGAAGCAGGCTCCCAACTATTGGTTGAACAGTAAGGGTACTGTAATGGAGAAATGTATTGTGCTGATGTATTAAAATATAACCGTCACACCATCACATATCCTGTTGACCAGAGGCCTGTACATGAATTTCTGCTTTTCTTTGAATTTAGATACAGAAACTGTCTAGACTATGTTTAGCTCTAAACTCTAAAATCTGCCCTATAACAGAGTTTGTCTATACCCACCCCTCCCCTTTGATACAATGTATAAAAGTGTGTTTCCCCTTTGCCCCCTTTGAGCTTCTCTGCAGACTGACTGATTGATTGATTCCCGGTCTTTATTCCTTATTCTCATCGAAATATCCCGATAACAGTACAGAGAGAGCTAACTGGAAAATGTTCCCGACAAAGGAATCCCCTTTAAGAAAGCTTGTTTCCTATGCATTTAAATCAGAGAACTGAATCCAAATAATTTAAGAAGTACAACCATGCCTCAGAATACCCCAGGAGGAACTAAATGTCGCTGGGGAGAAGAATATTTTGGTTAACTTGCTTAGCCGGCTGCCAACCCAACCCGGCCCCGGACAAGCGATGGAATGGGGATAAATTAAAATTATAATTTGATCTTTGCTTTTTAGCTATTATAAGTAGCTATTGTGTTTATTTTACCGACAATGTTTACAGAATGAACAAATAAACATTTTCATTTGTACTTGTATCGTTGTAAAAGACTTAAAGTGAAATCATTCTAAAGTAAGGGTTTTTATCACTAGTATACTGAGTGAAGTGTACTCTTGTTGTCCTAAGTTGCGACTTTCTTTGATTCATTGACCCAAATATGGCTATTTTTAGTTTCATGACCTGGCACTAATACGTGTCTTCATATCTTATATTATTGCTATTTGAAGTATACATTTTGCTACATTGAATTAAATTCTGAACTCATGTCTTTTGTATTCAAGTTAACTCTGAATAATATATGATGAAAGAAACAGTGAAATCACAGACAAGATGTCGATAAATGATCACGGCAGTAGACAGTTTCACGGTTTAAGTTTATTTCTTTACTTGCAGCTTTAGCGAGAGTGACAGAAATGAAAAGAGAGAGAGACTCGGGGGTCTCATCCGCCACAGCCGACCCTGGGCAGGTGTCAACACCGGATGCTCACTTGTCCAGTCCGTTTGACTCCAGCCCAGTTGACGGTAAATTTAAGCGTCATCTGTGTATGTTTTTCATCCACCTGCATATTCATCAAAACCTTTGTACTCTTGGGACATGTTGTTGCTGAAGTATGTTCTGGGTCTTCTGGGTCAGAATTTGTAATTCTGCACATAAATATCTAAACCTTTCAGTGCGTATATGATTTACTGTCGTTTTTTGTTTCTTAGAGACAGACTTGTGGCAGAATGAAACAGCAGGACTTTCTCCTGAAATCCAATCTGTGCAGGAGAGCAAACATGAGCTCCAGACATCACTTGTAAAGATCGCTGGTAAGAATCAACACGCTTAAAATCATCTATTAACTTACGACTCTTATTATTTGAGATAATGAATCAATTTCAAAAGAGAAAAAATATCTTGCTGCTGGTCAGTCAGACAGAACCAAAGGCTTGAAGAGTTTGATGTGTCGCCTCAGGCTGAGGTCACACCTGAAGGTGAAAACAACCTTTCTTCAGCTTTTTTGCTTGTGGAAATACCAGTATATGAACTGGCTGCAATTCTACTATTTATAATGTACATTGCTATTTATTGTCCTTTCTGTTTTGCCTTTAAGCTGTCGAAAAAACTCCTGGTAACTCAACTCTTACCTGTGAGTTTGAATCAGCAAGTCCATTTGCTGAAGGCTCTTCCTGCCCCGAGACTCGAGAGCAGAGAAACCATCAGGAGAAAAGTGATCCTGAGTTACTGGTCACACAGAAGGTGCTCGAAGGCTCTGAGAATACGTCACCTGTAAATTGCTCAAACCCGGACGAGCTCTCCTCTGCTCCGTCAGTGAACGCAGAACAGCACGACCAACCGAGACCCCGTCAGAAAGCAGAAGAAGCATCAGAACAGTCCAGATGTGGTTCCAGACCTGATCACCACAGTGTGTTGCAGCCACTTCCAAATACTTCAGGTACACTTTACTTCAATCATTTTTAGCGTGTATTTCTCTTCTTTTTCATATAATGTGTTGATATTATATTTTACATGGCTGTCACAGGGGTAGCATCTCTGGGCTGCAGTAATCTATCCACATACTTGGCTGTGAAGAATTTGGACTCTGAACTAATCATAGGTGGGTGTCTCCATCCTCGCACAGCACATGCTTTTTCACATTCTTTATCAGGGATGTCGTATTAACCTAGAGTTCTGTTTTTTTTTCTTCTGAGGAAAGAAGAAGAGGAGAAGAGGGCTTTGTAAAGAAAGGGGGCGACCAGCTTTGAGTTCTTAAAAGTGTGGGCCTCGGAAATGATTTCCTTCTTTATAAAATCAGAGCTATTTAACTGTGCAGTCAGAACACTGTCCTGATTTTTTGTGCATGCTGTTTAGAATAATTTCAGTCAGCAGCCGCACAGCATCATTGTCTCGCACAGCATCATTTTCTTATATTGGCAGACAGGAATTAGTTACTATGGTTACAGAGATGCTCTGTGTCCGAAACTTTCTCGCAACACCCATACTTTCAAAAATCAAGATCCAGTTTGAACAAAATTAAGGTCACGTCATTGCTGCATGGATGAGACAGAGCTACAGCATGTATCAGGAATAAATCACATTATTGATGATGCTTCAATCTGCATGTTTATTGTCATGTACCTGCCAGTGAATAGAATGAAACCACAGTTATTCTAGTATGTATTTCAATCTTATGAATCAGCTATACAAAGGCTACTTGTGCACAGCAATAGCTGTAAAAATTGAGTGCTGAAATGTTCAAATTCAAGGGTGTAAAAAAATGTTTAAAAAAATGCCACTGATTTCTCCTCCAGTACAAAATTTGATCCTCCGTATATTCCTCAGGTCGCGGCTCAGTGTGGGAGTGTAGAGGGATATCTCAAACAACATTCTTCTTGTGTGAGAGCTGCAGTGAGCGGCTCTTCCTCGGTGACATCTGCCAACACATGATCAGCGTGGAGCACTGGCTCAATCACCTGGTGAGGGGCGTCTCACTGACTTATTGAAGTTCTCTAAACTCAACACTATTTTCCTCCACATTTTTTAATTTACTTGCCCGCCTTTCAGCTGAGCAAGCACCCTAACATTATGACGTTCTGGTCGTTGGAGGATGTGACGCAAAAGGACAAAATGGTTATTTTAAAGGCCATTGTAAGGAGGACCTCAGAGATGGAGCGCTTCCCCGAGATAGATGCCAAGGTAGCCTTTAAATAACAATTATTATTCCTATTATTTCAAATAACATTTAGCTAATCTTGAGCTGAAATCAGTTTAATCATCATCTTATGAAAGAAGTCGATGTACGAAGCACTAATGCACCTCTGTTTTACTGATTGTCACTGTGTGTTCTTTCATAGAGTAAACTGCTGCCACCAAAAGAATTTGAATATGTTAAGACAGCTCCGTTCAGTGAAGGTAGCAGTAAACATATAATACAATGTTGATCGTCAAAAAGAGAATATTGCTATTACTTTAAAATGTTCTGTTTGATTTTCATAGCTTTAAAATTTCTACAAGACTCAGAGAAAGAACAGAACCCGAGCATCATCTATCCTCCAATAAGTACTCCACAACAAAAGGGTGAGCACAGTAATGTTTTTAAGTCTAGCCAATTGAGGCTGAAACTGAGTGCAAATGATGAGCTTTAGTTTCTGTTGAACAGAACAGCCGCCAGAGAAACAGCAGGATCAAGTGGAATCTGTGCCCACAGAGATGAAGTCAGCACAGGTTTCAGAGACGGACGAGAGACGGGACTGTGGTATAGTACTAGTTTAATTTGACTTAGAATATTGAAATGGGTCTTTTTCCTCTGAGCTGTAACCATCTTAAAGTTTCTTTTTTTTTTCTAATTTCTTCTCCACTAAATCTCTAAGACATGAGGCAGGAAACAGAAAACCAGCATGTGGATGGTGTCAAGAAAAGAAGGGTATCGAGCCCTCTGGACGAGACCAGTGTCTACTCAAGAGCTGATTCTGTTGTTGTTCCATTCCCTGAAGCCGGTACATGTCAGAGCCCCCAAGAGAATTCAAAGTGCAAACAAGAAGTCAGACCCCTGGTTGATGGTCAGCACCAGAGGGCTATCACAGAGTTGCAAATGAAACAGACAGAGGTGCAATCAGGATCCTCGTCCTCCTCTGTTATTGGTGCAAAAACTAGTCCAGCTCTGCCAGAATCTTCAGGAGATAAATGCCCTCTAGCCAGGAAAAGACCCGCTGATACATCTGTAGAAACCCTGGCCAGATCTTGCAACAGTAACACCCAATTAGAGGACCCTTTCCCAGATAAAAGCACCAACAGCTCACTACAGCCCAAAACTAAATCGGCCTCTGAGTCCACTCCTGTTCACCCTCCTGCAACCCCCACTCCCCTCTCTGCTGAGGACAAAAAGTCAGGACCTGTATCTAAAGAACCCAACTCATCCATAGTTGACATAACCCTCAATGACCTCATCGCTCTGGTGAAAGAGACAAGGTCAGGGAAGTCATTGTCCCCTTGTGTGGTTAAGTCTGAGACTTTGTCACCTTGCCCTTACAATCTATCAGCAGGTGTGAAAATCAAACGGGAGCTAGAGTTTGAGCATATTACATCCGCAATGCCAGAAAAAAAGAAAAGATTGGATTCAAAGGTTGAGTTGGATAAATCTACAGACAAAACAATGTTACCTTCTGGCACCTTGGATTGCCCCATTGAGCCACAAAGTCAGGAAAGCATGAGCCCATCCAAACCTGGTCCCAACGATGAAGCCGCCAATTATCACCCAGAGCCACGAGCAAACCCAGAGCCTGACTCTCAGTTGCCCATTAGCCCCATCATAACTCCAAGGCTCGACCCCTCTAAGCCGCAGTTAACAGGCCACTATTTCGCAAGGGGCTACACCAAGAACAGTCAGGACGCTCACAGCTTTCCAACAGTCGCAAACGCAAGCCAAAGTGACACTCAGGCAGCTTCATCGGGGTACGCTCAAACAAGCCAAATGCCTTACACCACAAATGGTTATTCATTTCTTCCTCCTTCTGGAGCTGTCGGTGGCTTAACAACACCAGCCTACCCCTCTGCATACAATCAGAGTTCATACCAAGGTAATGGGTATGGTACAACAGGGAACTACCAAAGCCATTTTAAAACAGAGCAAGGAGCAAACTATGTCTATCTGCCGGCATTTGAACCCTGTTCAGCAACTTCAACACCCCTAGGATGGGCGAGTTGTCAAATGCCACAGTTAATGCAGCAGCAACAGCCACAGCAGCAGCAGATGATGGTACTGCAACAACAACAACAGCAGCAGCAGCAGCAGATGATACCGCAACAGCAGTTAATACAGCAGCAGTACTGGAGAATGGATCCTCCACCCATTCACAATCCTCCTACAGCCAACAGTCAGATCCTGACCCAGGCCTCTGCAAACTCCTCCTCCTGGTTTTTCCCAGGAGATCCCATCATTGATGGTGATATGCCTCCAGTTGCTCAGGGAACTTTCTCTTCAACCAAGTAGAAAGCAATAGCAAACTTGACAATTGAATGTTCCGAAATTTCCAGCATACATCTGTAAAGTGTACTTTATTATATCTTACATACTATACATATTACATTTTAGGTATGTGGCTGCCATGTTATATTTATGCATCTGAAGAACAACTTATTTTTCTGACATGTTTTTACATATCAGGATTTTTTTTTTGTTGTCTCAAATAGTGTTCTGTCAATAAGACAGTTTTTATTTCACGTTTGTCTGTGAAAGAAAAAGTTCTGCTCTTGTGGGATTGACTTCTCTTCTCTGGTTCTTTGTGCTCTGTTCTCTTGGGCTGGATAGAGACTACAGTTCTGATTGTTAGTTAAAAAAAAAAAAACAACATTCCTTTTTTTAATGCAGGTTATCTGATTTTTCTGTTCAACTTGTCCGTTTGGTTCATATGTTTATACATGTTTGCTTTAAAAATGAAGGAGGAGTTTATAACCTGCTTGAGAATCTTCATATTAAGCGACTGTCGTTCTTTTCCGTTTTTTTAAAATGTACAACATAACATTTCAGCAGTTATCTACTGTGAGTTTTGTACTTTTTATATTCATACTCTGTTACTCTTTTAATAAAAATGTTCTTTTAAACCATTTCCCCTCTTTTTGGCTGGTTTTCTTTTCCTTTCCTTGATGCTGAAATACTAAAGAGCAACCTTCAGATGAGAGATTTCAGTCATGTTTTTTTTCTTCAATGTCATCATGCTAAAACAAAATTAAGATTAGAATACACAAGAACATGGAATGGAGTTTTGTCATGATACAAAAAACACTAGCCATGTCAGAAGCACTTTATTAATCAGGGTGACATGAGTTCTTTACAGTTGCTCTTACACACAAGTAGTAGAAGGGAAGTACAATAAAGAGTGTTGAAGACACCGCTCTGGAAGTATACGCTGTCTATGAAGTATACGATGTGTAGAAAGCGCAGATTATTGAGGAACTTTATTCTGTACAAAGTGCAGAGTTGAAGAAAATAAGCAACATATACAAAGCACAGTATTAACAACAAGATACAGGCGTAGTGCATGGTAGATTCAGTATTGCACATTGCGTTATGGACAGAATATTTACTGGTTAAGATTCAGGATATTTCTACAGTTTAAGTAATGAATAAAGCACTGAAACACTAAGTTTGCAATCAACCAGCCAATGTGTTTCAAGACTTCTAAAGAGCTTTTTAAATACATTTTCACAGCTTCTCACCAACACCACAGTCTGCAGGGAGTATTTTCTGGTGACAATAAAGAGTAGACACTTAGGTTGTTTGCTGTCACCAGGGGTGTGTCCAGACTTTTGGGACCAGGGTGGCCCAACTGGGGCACTGACTTGTGCAGGGGTGGCCTAAAGTTTGTGTTCACACATGAATGAAAAGCAATAATCACATGGACTTTTAACTAACACAAGATAATGGCAGCATATCGTGTGTTAATCTTAATTATTAAAGAACTTAAAACAATATGCATGTCCACAGTCACAATTGTAAGTATTTAAAAAATTGCAAACACACATCTGCACAATGAAAACTATAAGCTGCCTGTTGCAACACAGCAGCCTGAATAGTGAGTTTCAACATAAGTCCCACATCTGGCAAGGCAAACCACCAATAATAGTTAAGGATTTTGGGGTGGCACCTGGGATGGCCATTAAGATTTTCATGCCACCCCTCTGGACACACCCCTGCCCTGGTTGTCGCTAAAGCTCTCTGGTTAAAATGATTTTTTTTTAACTTCTTGTAAAATAGGATATGATGTGGTTGTTTGCTGAGAATATTTCTTCAACACTCCTTTCTGTCTTTGAGACAAACTTGCACGTATCCTGAGGGGAATATAAAAAGTGATTTAGAAGTGAAAGAGGGGAGGATGTCTGAGTTTTTGTTTCAAGGCCAGTTTATCATAGTCCTCCTTTGCAGGGGTAGAATTTACGTCAAAGCCAGACCTGTATTTTACTTTAAGTTTTTATTATGTATTTTCATGTATTCATCCATATTGGTCATGTTTTTATTAATTTAAAAATGTCTACCATCTAGTGGAACTCTTCTTGTAGGTCTGTATAGATGTAACAGTATGTGTAACACCCTCATAGCAGCAGATCTATATTTGGATAGGAGCCAAGCATATGTTGCGAGCTTAAAAGGAAACAGGGTTTGCTGAGTAAGGGTAAAGTCATCTATCTAGTCTTTTAGAAGTATTCCCAAACAGAAAGGCATTTGTAGGTTGTACATGCTAACATAATATAAGCAGGACTGTTAACATCATAAGTCTGTCAGTGTGGGTGAAAAAGTAACATCACACTCACAATGAGGACCTTGAAGTCAGTGTCTCTCTATTCAAGCAGTATCTTTATTCAAGGAGTTATCTCTTCTCTGGTATGTGAGAGGCCCTCAGTTGTCCCCACCATCCCCAAGACCACCGGCCTATACTCCCACTGATCTGTAAAACTTTCGACAAAACGAGAAAACTTAATCATGATATGAGCACAACTCTCAGTTGCAATACCCAGTACTTTTCCATCAGTCAGACATTACTGCTCTGTTTCTTTTCTGTCTGACTTTGGCCAAATAAATCCTGAAATAATCCACTGTCCGTCTCATGAATTCATCATACGATTCCAGAAGATACAACCCCACCTAACAATGTTATAAGCTTACTTATTTCTTAATTGTTTGTTTATTATATGAGGTAAAAAGGCACACAGTTAAGAATTCTCCTCTCAGTAGATTCCATTTTTTGTTACAAGGATTACACGCCTCACAGCAAATTTAACCAAATGAATTATAGGTTTCTTCTTGTGTGAACTGGTTAGGAACACATTTCTGGAGCTATATTTTATTACAAGATGTGTTTTTACAGTCCTCCAGGGATGTGATAAGGGCTAACAGACCCACATTCCAGCTGGTCGTTCACTGTTTAGACGTCAACATGTGCAGCTTCAGTGCAATCACTCTTGGTCTTTGATTGAAATATAACATTTACTCAAAAGTTTTAAGTGGAGGACATTCAAAACCCATGAACAAGTGAAGTCAGGGTCCAAACATGAGAAAAACCAACCAATTATTAACAAAACAGATGCTATAAGTTTAAAAAGGGCTTCTTCAATGATTCTACCCAGTAAGGGTTGTTATTTTTTTTCATTATATCTTTGCTTTAATACAGTGTATAACTTCTGTACAGTTTATTTTAAGTCACTTAGCTGTGTTACTACAACTTATTTATTTTTACTTTTACTTTTTTTGTACTTTTCTACTCTTTTTTTCTTATAATGCTATTCTTTTTTATATATAATTTTAACTTTTTTTTTGTAGAAGCTGACTCAGGGAGAAACGCACCAGAATTCCAATGTACCTGTACTGTCCAGTACCTGTGCAAATGGCAATAAACATCTATTCTGTTCTATTCTATTCTATTCTAAGGGCAGTTTTGATATCTGCCTTGAAAGTTTTCTTTGGATTTGATGACATATAGTTTATGTTTTTGGGAAAAAAATGTAGTGTGGAATCTTATATTTTTTATACTTTTATGTTTGCTTATTAACTGATCCAATGTATTAGACATAGCCTCACATATACCTGTAACATGACCATATATGACCACCTTACATATACATACAACATGACCTTATACCTCTGCAGCACACGAACATTTTACGATACTTATCTCACCCCAGAGGTTCTTACCTTTGAGATAACACAGACTCAACAACACCTCCTTATAAGGCACATACTTGTACCACAGGGTACAAGGTACGGACATAGATAAAACTACACCCTTTTCTGTGTTCCTCCTCTGTAAGTTTCGACCGCACTATATGCTCAAGTATATAAAGATTGTACGCCCCAAGAGCGGGCAGAGAACTTACTTTGTGTATCCTGTACACATCGTTGAACTTCTCTCCTTGCTGCAAGTAATAAACTGTGTGACTTAGCAACTCAACAGTTTGTGGTTTACTCCTTTTTGTTCACTCTCGTACCGTGGTCCGGAGGGTTTTCTCTTTCTGCTGATTTCTTGCAGGCTCAGTTCTACCACAGTAGGAAGAATAATTATGGCACAATATCCTGATAGAGAATGGATACCTGGAATGATGGACCCAACAGCTTCGTCTTGAACAAACTAAAAGTTAAAAACTACAGTAAAATGTTTTAATGTGTCAATGGTTGTGCACTACTTTTTATCAGTCTGCCATCTGATGTATGTGTTTGTATGAGTGAGGGGAGTTAATTATCTAAACAAGTGACAATTGAGTGTGATAAATCAAATCTTTTTAATGCATGCAGCATGGAGAGAAAAGAAAACCCAAGTGTTCTCCCTCAACCCTTTGAAGATGTTGTAGCCCACAACCCCTACGCACATCCAGCAGCTACACTCATAAAACAAATTGCCTCCCCATTAAAGTTGCTGATTAGTTCACACAGGATGTTGGGCCTATGTGTGTTTGGGGCTGGGGGACTTCATATCAAGAAATTTACGAAATAGAGAGAACGTAAAAACACATGGTTAAGACACTGTCTGTTTTGGAGTAGGCTAATTAAAGTTAATAGAGCGACTGATACATTTCTGGAACTGGTATTGATTTATATTTAAAGACCTCATATTGACCGTGGTTCTACCTCACCTAACCCTCCTGTAGGTAGCCGAACACATTTTAAATCTGAATGGTCATTTTCCAATCCTTTGTTGGGTCGATTTTACAACTTACAGCAGTGTCTACTAGAACTTTTACTATTGTTTTGTGTTTTAATTACTTTTACGTGTCTTTATGATGTTTTGGACGTAATGTATTTTGCCTAATTTACTGTACAGCACTTTGGTCCGCCTCGGCTGTTATAAATGTGCTATATAAATAAAGTTGACTTGACTTGACTTGACTTGACTTACATGGATGATCAGCATGGGTTGAAATAGAAATAATCTGATAAAAATGCCACCAAAATGCAGATAAAGAAATATCCTGACAATGATAATTAAAACTGAATTTGTCCTCAAAGAAAAGCAAAGGGTACACACAATAGACTGTATATTAAGGTCCACCAATGTCCATCCAGTATAGGTGTCCCGTTGATTTGATTGGTTAAGAGCCGGCTTCGCTCCGCCCCCTGCTCCTTTGGAACAGCGTGAACACAAGCAGAAGTAAACTTTAGTTTTCTTTTTAGTCTTTATGGTCTCCTCACAGATTTCCGAGTCACACATTCATAAAACGGTGAAAACCAACGAAGGCTCTTAAGGTAAGTTCGTCTTCTGTAGGAAATCATTCTGTTTGTGTTGTTAACAAACTTTTAAATATGATTTCACATGAAGCTTGTTTGTTATGTTTTTATTTTCTCTCTCGCTTCAACGTGAAGTCGAAGAACAAGTGATTTGATAATTTTAGCTAACATAACGTCATCGTGTTATTTATCAGTCAACATGTTGTCAGCTTGTTTATCTAATATTTCATGTTTGTTACAGGCTACTAAACATGCAAACTGTTAGTTTCTGTTTTGTGTAAATAAAGGTGATAAAGATAAATACTAATACTCAGTATGTGGTTGGTACACTTCAGTTTTTGTTGATTTACCATGGCATAATACAAACGCTTAAACTTAAACCCGCAGGCTGTGGCATTAGTTTGGGTACTTTTGAGATAAATAAATAAAGATTTAAAAAGTAGTCTTCTTTTAGTATTGCACCATACAGTCGTTAAATTATTGTGGTGTCTAAGAGCCACCTGCTGGTTACTCTTATTAAAGCTCCAGTCTCGGTTTAGGCTTCATCATTGATACCTGTGGTCTTTACATTTTCATCATTGACTATTGTTTGTTGTTATTGTGAATGTCAGTAATTTTGTGTTAAACTTTAGTGACGATTATGAGAACTACTTATTGATGGAGGTTTATGGGTATCAATGAGAACATTTTAAATCTGTCTATCATCTGAGTGTAATTCATCCTTTAGCGTTTTAGTGTAGGTCTGTGTAACTGCATTTGTGTGAGAGGCCTTACAGCAGCAGATCTATATTTTAGATTGGAGCAAGTTGCGTGTTAGCAGCTAAAAATAAAATATGCTTTGCTGATGCTGAAGAAATCTATATGGCTGACATTTTCAAGAAAAGCTAATGGCCTCTCTCTCCTGCCTATTAGAAATGTACCCAAGAGGGAAGGGATGTGTAGACGTGTGTCTGCTGTCGTGGATTTTTCTGTATTTAACAAAAGATGTCAAGTCAAACCGTTTCTTGTCTTTGTCTTTTATTCTCAAAGTATCAGGGTTTCTTTTGCAAAAGGAGGAAACTTATACAGAGGTGACTATCGTCACAAGTGCATAGCAGAATCCCGCTCGGGAGCGGTTACATCGAGACATTTATACCAGACTTCGCAAAGCGGGGCACTCTCATTGGTTGACTCATGTTGATGTGTTTTAATCTGCATAGAGAGTCGCCTATAATTATCTCTTAGTTTCATGACAGTTATGTTCATGTGTTGTGTTGTTTGTGTTGTTATTTCAGACAGGGTTTCGCACAAATGTCATCGCACCCAGCTGTGGTTTGGCATGTGTTGTTTGTGTACGTGTTAATTCTGCTTCAGTATTTTTCCAATGTGCAAGCAGAAATTTGTGTGTGTTAAATGCATAAACAAGAACATATATTTTTCCATTACACTGCTTACAGAACATAATGAAGAGTTTAGATTTTTTTGGCATCAGCTGTACTAAAATTGTTACTATGTGCAGGCGGTGAATCTACAACTTCAGCATGCAGCCAACTGAGGCAAAAAAAGGTACGTCTTTCCCTCTCTTCATGTGGGCTTCCTTTGCAAAACCACTTTTCATTAATAATGTTTGTCTGATGCATTCCATGATTTCTAGGATATCTTACCCAAAGCCCGCTGTTGGATTCTCTGAGGGTGTATCTAAACAACAAGAAAAGACTACAACCCATTATTGGTCTGTAGACAAGAAATGCTAATGTTTTTGTTTTTTTCACTCTGTATGTTGAAATAACTTTTCACTTTTGATCATTCAGGTCTAGGCAGTATCATAGAATGTGTCAAAGCAGGCACACAAAACAGAGAAGTATTGTACCTGTGTGAAGTGTGTGTGTGTCGACTTTGTAAAGCTGATGTACGGAACCACATAATGGGAAGTCTCCACAGATACAACTACATTGTGAGTACAACCATGAAAGGATGGCAAGTTTTATCTTTTCTTTCAGCCATAGATTGTAGTTTGCAAACAGGTGGTTCTTTGCTCTACAGAAAGTCTGGCACCCGGACTTAGTTTCTAAATGGAAGGAAAACTTGGACCTGTCTCAGCTGGCCTGGCCACTGATGGAGATAGCAAAGACCCTTGAGGAAAAAGAGGGTCCTGGAGATGTGCAAGTAGGTGATATAGCCTGTGTGAGCCAGGCTGTCCAAACGTTGGGGTCCCAATTTTAAAAGGGGTCACATGGAATTTCCATTTATTGATTATTACAAAGAATAATGTACGTTAAAATATATTGAACCCAGGCTACCGTGGTCCATAGCCAATGCCAAAAATAAGTTTGCAGAGTCTCTGTCTGTCTCTGTCTGTATGTCCACAATAATATACATGAAAAAGCCTAAATATGTTCTAAAATGAATGTTTACCTGCAAAACAATAGAATAACTATTACATGATTGAAAACAAATAATCTGAGCAAAAAGCGGTATTTGGTGTGGATGTGTGGGGTCGCCGGAGTTTTGTGAGGTCAAAGTAGGGTCCCAGGCCAAAAAAGTTGGGAACCACTGGTGTAAGCCTTTGATTGTTGTGGAGTTTTTTTTGATATTGTAGAAGAGTAAATGCTCGTGAACAATCAGACAGAGACTATGGCTTGTGAATCGAGGATCTGTTTATTTCTGTCCGAGCAGTTCTTTTATAACATCCCAATCCTCCTTTTATGGGCAATCAACACACTGAGCAATTACAACATGTGTGCTATATAAAGACCATTTCCTAGAAGTTTCCTAGACAGACAACTGGTCTCCTAACAGGAAAGAGTGTGTGGGTATGTGTGTACGTGTGTCTTGTGTATCAGAACATGATCTTATGACCTGGCTAAATTCAGAGATAACCATTGGTTTGTGCCTGTTGCTGTCCAGATTGTGTGTTTCTGTTATGATTCAACCTTTCAAACTACAACATAATTCCCCCTTTGGGGGTTAACAAACCCACAATTAATAACAGATCAACACATCATTATTACAATAGTCATCATAACCATAAATCAATATAAGTAAGGGCGAAAAACCTGGACCTGCTCCTTTACCAGGAAAATTCCCCTACGACCCCCAGAAAAGATATATTTATCTTTAGGGCGATCACTCAAGGTTTCTATTTATTTACACAGATATATGTATTTAACAATAATTAACCACTTTACTAAAATGCATATAATGAATCAAACCATTTTTAAGTTTTTCTATGCATAAGCTTAGCAGAATGTCAAAGTCAGCACTTGCTTGATATTGCAGTTTCTCTAAGAATCACCACTTAAATATATGTGTTATTGAAGACCTAAGTTCTTACTCTTTTTTTTTATTTTTACCTTTAATTTAAGTCTTAGTCACACATGAAGTGCACACTTTTTCCAAACACTATAATGTGAGTATTATGTGAAATGGGTATATTTGAATAATGAAACTGTTGAAATGTGTATTTTGATAACTCAAAACAAAAACAAATGTTGGTTATATGCTGTCCCTTGTTCATTAATGTCCATCATGTCCACTACTCACATCTTTTTGCATCTTTATGTGAAGTTATTAGCGGTTGAAGATTCGGTGTACCAGACGATGGCAGCATTCAATGACAATGACGGTCAGTGACTGTTTCAAACTCCTTTAATCTCATTTTCCTTTGTCAGATGCTTTTTCCATGTTTTCTTTTGCCCTTGTTTCCATGTGTTACGTGCCTCACCTTTAAAAAATATATATATTTATCCCTTTCTCTCTCTTACACCCCAGCAGTAGCTCTCCTACATGTCTTAAGAAATGGCCGTGTACAGGTTGAACCCCAGAGCCATTCAGAGGCTTCACCGGGGCAACTGGAGCCCATCCAACCACAGAGGACTGTATTGCTTTCTCCCCAAAATACAGCTCCATCTTTTTTACAGTCAACTCTTACAAACTCAGAAGGCAGCTTCAACAATACTTCATCTTCACTGATGGACAACACTCAAATGTACCCTGATCACTTTGTGCCATCAGAGGACAGCAGCAGCTTTCTTGATGGCTACACAGGAACCGAGTCTCTTATTGGTGAGCACAGATTAGGACAAATAACAATGAGTGCTAGAACATAACAGGAATGTAAAACTGACTTCAACATGATTGAAAGCTAGACATTTACAGAAATTGGTACAGTGATTCTTAAGGTCACATTCTGGCCCAAGAGCAAAGGGTCATACAGAGCGGTCTCTTTTAGTTCAGCGATCTGTCCCCTAAGGAATACTGGTCAGAGTACAACTACCCTGACAAATGTGAGCTTTTCTCTGCCCCCTGGGAAACCAAGGTCATGTGAGCGATATGCTGCAATCTGCCCCAGACTCAACACTGATAAACTGTCTCATGTGAGACAAACTTTGGTGGTAAAAACATGACTAATGTTAACTTAGGTTAGTACAGGTCCTTCACTACAATCAAATCCCCGACAGAACCTTCATATCTCCTTACTACCCCCGATGGCGGTCCCCATATTACGCCTCCGGGACATTCATATTGAAGGAGAGATGTCCCAGGGACGTAAATATTACACTTTGAACGGGTAGTGAATAGGGATACTCAAGGCCAGATGTTGCAGGGACGTTAGCCTAGCATGTCTTTGTTGAGGTAAGACCAGAATTCTCCTAAAGCAAGGGTCTCTGGTTGCACATAATCTTTTCCTGACCAAGGTTTTCCCTTAGAATAGTGAAAAACAATGAGATAAGATTTGATTTAAGACGGTGTTGGTAGCGGGAGTTTGATTAGCATCAGAGCCATGCTAGCTGTTTCCTTTTTTTCCCTCTCTTTGAGTGAACTGTACAGACTTGAGAATTGTATAAATCGTCTTACCCTGCAAAGACATTCAGAGTTTTTTTCACCACAATGTCAAGGTATTGCTTTAAAAGAAGCCTCTCGTGTAAATGTTTGCAACAGGTCTTTCCCGAGTGGTTGAGGTTAGAAGTGAAGATGGCGGCACATACTGTTTTTTATGTCACTGCTGCCGCATCAGATCCAACAACCAGGACTTCACTGATCATCTTACCAGCTCATCCCATCTCATGAACTACTTGGTCAGTTTGTCTTGGATCAATAGTTAAAATGAACTGCTCCACCAATGCTTTGCCATTACTCACTCAGACAGTTGGGGAGAAGATGCTGGGTTAAAATTCACTAAAGATGTATGTGTGTAGATGGAAACTCGCCCTGAGCAGGTGGAGGTAATGACAGCAGAGGTTAACAATGACTATCAGCTTCTTCAGTCACTGGCCAAAAGAGTAGAGCTGGAGGAGGGCGGAGGAGAACTGAAGGTATCACATTTACTATATTTAAAGATTGTCCTTCAGTGCTTATGCTAGTTGTAAACTTTTAATCTTAACCTAAAATATCTGAAGTGCAACTATCCAAATTCACATTTTCCAGGTGGTAAGTGCACCAGAATCCCTCTGTGTCCATGTGGCTGGCAAAAGTTACCACTGGTGTAAGTACAAGTACAAATATCCACTGTCCTGTTGTTTGTATCTTATTTACCTCTATAGCTTGAGCTCTGTTTTTGAAGATGAATTCATGACGTACCGGTATGTATCCTACTGGATTAACTAGATTAACTCTTTTTTCCTACCTTCCTTCCTACCTTCTCTCTAATGCATAAAAACGTATTTATGCATGTCCGTGTGTTTGTATGTAGGGACTTACGAGCATAAGTCTGTGTAGCGTATATAAGTATAAAAGCGCTTTGAGTAGTCAGAAGACTAGAAAAGCGTTATACAAGCTTTTCTTCTGTATTTTCTTGTTTGTTTGTTTCTGTTTTCCAGGTATAAAGATGCTGTGTGATGGATGGACACATACTAACATCATAAAGAGGAAATTAGCTGTCAAAGGTGTGTCTATTGGAAGCAAATGTTCCTTTAAGGAGGTCCAAATCCAAATATTTCTCCTCCGGTCATTTAAGTTTGTATTTGGAAAAAAAAACACCATTCAGGTCAAATTTGTAGTTTTTTTAATTTTTTTTATCTAAGGGCCCAATGTGAACAGGGAAACTACAGAGAGAGATGCCACAGTGCCACCAGAATACAACAAAAGGAGGAAGATGCAGAAAAAAAAGATCAATACTGTGTTCAAGGTAAGCCTGCCTCTCACAGAAGGTCCAATGCTGCTGAAGAGGACGTCTTTCAGCAGCGACACCCTCCCTGTGTCACCCACCGACTTGCCTGCATCGGACTTGGATCCCATGGCCTCTCCAGAGTCTCAGTCAGAGGTCTATGAGTTGGACAATGACACCACCCTCGAAAAAGAAAAAAACATCCCAGTCTGTCTTTATCAAGGGGGAAAGAGTTGTCCCAGTGACTATGAGTACTTTAACCAGTTTGAACACGTAAATGAGAGAACAGAACAAAACTTATATGTGGGAAGTAATTCCAACAGACAGCACGCTTCTCAAGAAGAATCAAGTGAGATGAATTACAAAGGATGGCAAAATGAAGTCCCACCAAAACAGAACAAGTGGCTGCTGCCTCCTGGTTGCCACGCTCAGGACTGGGAGTCTTGTTATGCTTCCTATGGGTGTGAAGAGTGGACCCAATCATCCTCACAGAGTAATGTTGGTGGAACATATGAAATGCCAAGAAAAAATACACAAGGAGAGTGGAGCTCAGATTATCCTCCCACCAGTCTTGTACCTATGCCCTATCAAGGTATTCCAGGAGATCACTGGGTGGTGTCTAACCCTGACCACAGAACTGAGGCTTGGACATACCCTTACCAAACCAGCAACCAACTCCCTCCTCCAAGTTACGAAACCTACACTGAACTTAGTTAGACTTACAGCTCCTGATTAACTGGTTTGATTGTTTTAGTGTTTAGAAATGGAAAAACGAATTTAATGCTTGCATTTCCAAGGTTAAATTCTGCAGACTTTAGTTTTCACTCAGACCTGGTGTTACCATTGACTTAAATGATTCTTTACATGGTCCAGCATGCCACAAAACAGTATTTAATGAAATAAAAGTATCTGTTTTTTTTCAAGAATGGGAATCCCCTAATGAAGGGTTGTTATGGTTGCACTGATCCAAACTACGCCTCTGAAGAAGCTCTTCTATGTGTGTTATTTGACTGTCACTTTCAACATTGTTCTGTATGACAGCAGACCATTTGTCCTGATATTGATGGGGAATAAGCATTTATTCACCTAAATCCTAAAAAACTGAAGACATTTTGTTCTGATTAACTGAAATATGTCTTGATTGTGTCTTTTTCCTGTGGCATATATGTGCTGTGATTGAAAATGTACCTGTATATGTGTACCATCTGGTTACTGAAAACACAGCCAGTTTTTTTCAGAAATAGGGAATTGATGGTACCCTATGTTTTCTGCTATTTTAGTAAATAAGTCTGCAGCTTTGAAAGCAGTTTTGGAGATAAGATAATTTAAAAATGAAAGTCCAGGACTAAGTCCTAAGTGTCAATAATATCATGACTTTGTATAAAATGTGAAAATCTCATTTTGATCATCTCAGAGCAGCCAGGCCTATATTTATGTCTTTTTTCTTTTCTTTTTTACCATTATTTTAAGGTGACTATTTTTTGGGTTCACACGATGTTAGAAAACGGCTCAACGTTTGAAATAAAATGTGAATGTCACATGAGTTGGCCTGAGGTCAGTTGTATTTCATGTTATTATTATGATCTTGTGCAAGTTTTATCCTAATTATCTTTTGAGTGGTATAAAATATAGACTTAGTCCTTGGGTGCCTATGAATCGTTTTTGTAAACGCAATTTGATTTCTTCAAGTGTGTAAAAACCTTAAAAAAACAGAACAACAATTACATTAATAATCACATTGATCAGCATTGAGTATGTCATTAAATCATTGGCAGTCTATGCAATAAATACACAAATACACTGTAACTTTTTATTTATATTATTAGCTGTCCTAATAACATCTGTAAATTCCCCCTGACTTGAACGCAACATATCTGCCGTACGGAAGCTCTCATCTCATCTCTCAAGCTGCTGTGTGTGTGTGTGTGTGTGTGTGTGTGTGTGTGTGTGTGTGTGTGTGTGTGTGTGTGTGTGTGTGTGTGTGTGTGTGTGTGTGTGTGTGTGTGTGTGTGTGTGTGTGTGTGTGTGTGTGTGTGTGTGTGTGTGTGTGTGTGTGTGTGTGTGTGTGTGTGTGTGTGTGTGTGTGTGTGTGTGTGTGTGTGTGTGTGTGTGTGTGTGTGTGTGTGTGTGTGTGTGTGTGTGTGTGTGTGTGTGTGTGTGTGTGTGTGTGTGTGTGTGTGTGTGTGCGTGCGTGCGTGCGTGCGTGCGTGCGTGCGTGCGTGTTGCCCCCCCGAGCTAAACCAGCAAGGCAGCCGCCCTTTAGCAAGTTAGCATAAACGACCTATCCTTTCAGGAGAAGACGTGGATGGATTCAATACCTGTCCTGACTGGCTAACAAGCTGTGAGGTAGCTTTGGAGGACCCATCTGGGTGGGAAATTGTTTTAAAGCTGCCTCTCCCGGAGACCATACTCTTCATAGTCTCGTCAAAATGTCAGCTTTTTCTGAGGCGGCTTTAGAAAAGAAACTATCAGAGCTGAGCAACTCACAGCAGAGTGTGCAGACTTTGTCATTGTGGCTCATTCATCATAGAAAACACTCGAAGACCATTGTCAATGTTTGGTTCAACGAACTAAAAAAAGGTAAGGTCGATACGCTAGCTAGTTTCCCTTAATTCACGATTGCTAACATGCCCCTACAATTCACAAACTACTGAAGCTGGCTAATTGATTTATTATAATTAAACACGTATTTACTCTTCAAACCACATTTGCCTTTAGAAGAAGTCAACAACTTCTGCAGCTTGTCGTTGCACAAACACTGCTAACGCTAACCAACTTTCGTGCTGTGCCACTTCTACAGGCTCTCCAGCATTAGCTAACAATACTGTTAGCATTCACCACGTTACAAGGCTACCTTTATTATAGTGTTCATGAGGACTGAAGAAGCCACTCTGTCTCAAAATATTTAACATGCTAATGTTAGCATTTGGTAATAGAATAATGTTAATGTCTTAATATGGAGCTATGGGCACAAGGCCATGCTGTGTATCATCACCCCCTCAATGCAGTTATTACTGAGCATAGTTATATTAGGTTAAAGTCTTTAGAGGTGCACAAATACAAAGCGAACAGTTCTGCTGTTTAAAACAAACATGTTATAGAGGTAGCCCCTTGTGATGAAAAAGCATAGCGGTATTATCATTTTACCCATGGCCCTGCAAAAAGTTAAGTATCTTTGAACTCAGCTTTTTTGTTTCAAGCTGGCACCATTTACAGTCTATATGGCTGGCTCACATCAGCAGGCTTGCTATTGTTCCCTCAACTGTTGGTGAAGAGAAATAACTCAGCAGACCAGATTCATGAATGCTACTGTGGCTATACATCTGTGAAATCTGCAAGAGAGCAAAGGAAAGGTGGAACCCTGTCTTAACAGTCTGTGGTCTCAACATATTTAATAGGTGATTACATATTGTTTATACTTACAGCCTCATTTGGTCAGAAAATATAAAAAAAATAAACAGCTTTGAAGTGGCTATAACGGACATATTTTTCTTTCTACAGAGATGTAGACAATCGTATGTGTTACAGATAAAATGTAACCCATTCACCTTTACTTATGATTATTTAAGATAAGATATACTTTATTCATCCCAGCAGGGAAATTTAGGTGTTCCAGCAGCCAGCATACATACAAACACACAACACAACATATGTATACATACATATCCCACCCATACAAAAAACATGATCCCACAATACATTGCCAGGATAAAAAAGTGGTATGGATGGTCCATGTGCATAAGTAGCTGTTACTCATAGATAACAGTACAAAACACTAGCTCTGCCAGTGCATAGTATGATAGATAAATAAAGAATTATTATAAAAAAAGAAAAGCAGTCAAGTGTGCAAATATACAGGTACAAAATACAGTTTGATATATGCAGCTCAGGCTAAAGTTTAAAAGTTTAAATGTCTTCTGTCCTTACTTAAAGGGGAGTCGTTATAAAGTGCAATTGCAGTAGGTAAAAAAGTATTTCTAAATCTGTCCTTTTTGCAGCTGCCGTAGCCTCCCACTAAAAACACTCTTTTGTTCACAGACGAGATTGTGTAAGGGATGTATGTTATTGTCCATAATGTTCAACAGCTTCTTTGTTCCCTAGCAAATATACTAACCTCCATCAAGCAGTTAATGCAGAATCATAAAACCATAAACTGTTTATATTTTGTTTAAAATACACTGTGACCTGTGATTTGGTATGTTATTCAGTGACTTTATTTGTTCTTGGTTACATTTTGTTTATGGTGTTTATGATAGGTTTATAAAATGTTACTTAAGAAAAATGGGTCGTTCACTGAAGCCTCACGTCAGGGTCCTTAGGGTGCTAGTCAACAAGCTAATGAAATCTCGAGGGGTTGTTGTATTTTTGGAGGGTGTCTGAGGACTGAAAAGAGTGTGCAGTTTTAATAACAAACACTAATTCCTCTGGAGCTTTACACTCAACTCAGTGTTTACCGTGACCTTTTCAAACACACAAAATACATTATACATCATTAAAAGTAGTATAGTGGAGAATAACCTCTGTGAATTAATGTTTGTCGCAAGTTGTGTTTGTTGTATGAATTAGTGAAAAAACATGGTGTCACTTCTGCAATTCTGTATTTTTACCTTGTAATTATTCCTCAGATCAAAATGAAATCAAAGATACTTATGTCAACTAACAGATACATTCTCAGCTAAGAAGGTGTTTTCCTGTTATGGAACACACATGTTGTACTGAGCACCACTGTTCTTTCACTGTGTGTAATGTAGAATGTGTGATTGTGTACATTTGAATGCCTCCAGCTCAGGTATCCCGCAAGCTGACCTTCCTTTATTTGGCCAATGACGTCATTCAGAACAGCAAGAAGAAAGGACCAGAGTTCACCCAGGACTTTGCACCCATCATCGTTGATGCATTCAAACATGTATACAGGTCTGACATTATGTTACACATCATTAGTTTATCAACATTGTTTTAATTTCTGTGAATGATGAATTACCCTATTTAGATCTGAGTAAAGGTCTGTTTAACTCATACCATTTTATAAAGTCACTGATTCACAAGTTTGATTTAGAATTTATTATACAAGAAATTGTAGTGAAGGATTTTGGTAAACTTGCAGCTGAGAGAGTGATTTAAACTTCCTGCCTACCAGACTGGACACAAGATGCGTTCTTATTTATTCAAATTGTGTTTAAGTTCTTCCCAAGAATCTAATTTTCCTCCTCATGTTTTCCTGTCTAGAGACGGTGAGGAGGGATGTAAGAAACAGTTGGGTCGGGTTTTGTCCATCTGGCAGGAGAGAGCGGTGTACGAGAACAACCTGCTGGATCGACTCTCACAAGTCCTGGGTAGGTTTACAGACCTGTACCCGCACATGCCCACAAGAAGAGCTCAACACTCACCCTAACCCTACCCAACAAGATAATGTCACTGCAGACTCTGCCCACCTGACAGGTTTTAACTGCTGGAGCTTTGTGTTGAAACACTTTGCAGCACTTTATAAGAATACATGGAGCTTGCTTTGATTAACAATTCAGTTGTAAATATATCTCCACACAGCAGTCGATCAGGATTTATGAAAAGCCAGTTAGTGTGAGGATGTGCAATTCTATTAAAAGATATCCGCTTCATGTGAAGCTACAAAAACAGACCTTATTTTGAAAATGTTTTGTTTTCTTTCTTTCTAAATCCTAGATGGAGAAAAGAAGTCAAGAAAAAGATCATACGAGGCGATCCAACCAGATGATGAGGACTTCGCTACCCAGAGCTCCCCAGCTGAGCCCCCACAGGTGCCAGCTTAGACAATCAGCAGCCAGTCATAAAGATGCTAATTAAACAAATGCTCTTCACAAAATAATTGAATGATACTTCATACGGTTGATACAGCTGCCTCCTGATGCTCAGTACCCCTCTCTATTGCCTCCAATATTTAGATTAGACACTTATTTCTGGAAAGTGCTCATTCACTATTCCCCATTCCCCACCCCCTCTCACTCCTCTTCCCCCTCCCCTCCCTGCTTATCTTTCTCTCTACGTCAGACGGCAGATTTAATCCGAGCCCTGCAGGAGCTGGAAAATGCAGCCTCTGGAGATTCAGTCCTACGTCAGCGCATCTCCTCCCTTCCTGCTGAGGTGCAAGACACGTCACTGCTTCAAAGGATTGCAGGTAGAAGGATGCACCACTGTTACATATTGTACATGTGCACTGTACTGCAAACATTCACACCTGATGAAAAATCAAGTCTGTCGGAATAAACTGCTAAAACAATTAAAGGAACACATAATCGTCACAGTATGACATCGAGTATCAACCTTTACATTTAGGAAGTGAGTGGTTGTGAATCAGTTTCATCTTCTTTGGTGCAAATGAAAGTGACAACAGATACATTGGCGAGGCAAAAGCAAGACAACCCCCCCAAAAGGGAATGGTTTTGCATGTGGTGGCCACAGACAATTTCTCTCACCTTATCTTTCCTGACTAATTCTTCTCTAGTTTTCTGCCAGTCTTCTTGTCACTACTGGTAGCATGAGGCGTTACCTGCAGCCCAATCAGGTTGCACGAGTGTCATGCAGTTTCAAGAAGGTTTGCCCATGTCCCCCATTACAGTCTCAAGAGCATGAAGGAGATACCAGAAGACTGGCAGTTACACGAGGAGAGCTGGACAGGGCCATAGAAGGGCATCAGGAGGAGCACTGCTAGAGCCCTACAAAGTGACCTCCAGCAGGCTACTGGTGTGCATGATTCAGACCAATATGTCTCAAGCAGACTCCATGAGGGGGGCATGAAGGCCCAACATCCTCTAGTGGTACCTGTGCTCACAGCCCAGCACCGCATCGAGCCCAGCAGCTCGATGAAATTCACCAGAGAACACCAGAATTGGCTGGTCGCCATTTACGCCCTGTTCCCTTCACAGATGAGAGCAGGTTCACACTGAGCACATGTCGCAGGTGTGAAAGAGTCTGGAGACACCGCAGATAACATCATCATGATGCCTGTAACATCATCCAGCATGACTGGTTTGGTAGTGGGTCAGGGAGGAGCTAGGTGGCATATCCTTGGAGGGTTGCACAGACCTCTATGTCATAGCCTACAAAACCCCTGACTGCTTTTAGGTATCAGGATAAAATCCTCAGAGCGATTGTAAGACCTTGCACTGGTTCAGTAGACCCTGAGTGGACAATGCTTGGCCTCATGTGGCCAGAGTGTGTAGGCAGTTCATGGATGATGAACGTATTTATACCCATTGATAAGCCTCCTCTTTCCCCTGACCTAAATCCCATTGAGCACCTATGGGACACAATTTATCAGTGCGTGTGATGTCGCCAAGTACCGCCACAGACTGTCCAGGAGTTCACTGATGCCCTTATTCAGGTCTGGGAGGAGATCCCCCAGGACACTATCCACCATTTTTTTTTTTGAGCAGTGCACATGGGTGTACTGATCAACCATTTGCTGTTCTGTTCTGTTCTGGAAAGACCATATTAAACAAAATATTAAATGTCTGCAACAACACAAAGCATTGAATTATTTTCCTCCACTGACTGAGATCTTTTGGGGCGAGTAGACAAAGTTATTGTTTTGTTTTTCACTTCTAAGCTCCTTATTGCACTGTAACACCACATGATATGTATGTCCCCTTCCTTAAAATCTAAATTGCTCCTTTCATTAAAAGGATGAAAAGGTAAGTGCCGATGCCACTTCAGCGCAAACTGAAGGGCTCTTGAGCAGAAAACTGAAGTAATAAACATAAAAAAATTTCAAAATGCCCACCTCACCATCAACCATAGAAAGTTTGATATGCCAGTGATTATCCAACTGTTTCATTGTAGAATTATAAAAAAAAATTAACTGAATGACCTCCAGATGAACCCTTAATTGGTTTGGTTTAAGCATTGTGCCCTGCTCTCTGTGCTCTCTGTGCTCTAGATAAGGAATCAGGAGAGCGGCTCTCCCGGCTGGTGGAGGAGGCATGCATGCTGCTAGCAGACTACAGTGGACGCCTGGCGGCAGAGATCGATGATCGGAGGCAGCTCACGCGCACACTGACGGTGTTCCTGCAGAGCCAGAAGGACGGCCTGGTCCAGAACGAGCAGAAACTAGAAGTGCGTAACCTACTTTCCTTGTTTCCTTTACTCTTTGCTTGGTTGTGTGTGCTTTGTCTACCTCACATTTGTGTCTCATCATCGAGTCCCGGTCTGTCTGCATAGCTGTGTGCTTACACTTCTTGTCTGTCAACTTTTTAAAGTAACACTTCTTTTCCTGCAATTTAGCATGTGGCATACTCCTGCAGAACGACAGCTTTGTCACTCAATCAGACCATAGATTTCAATGTGCATGCTAGACCTAACAACATTTGTGATATTTATCATAATCCCAGCTCAGTGTTTATTTCCCATTGGGTAAGTATCAACCAAAATTCTTCATGAAAATCTTCCCGACAGTTTTTCTTGTTGTCTCATAGCTCTCCTTGTTTGTGGTACCAATAACTGTCCAGCCTTCATCCACAGGATACCAAGAGGACAAAGTCTTTCACATTTGTATCTTCTATTGCAATGAAAAAAATCTGAAAATAAAAAATGAAACCAATTTTGTGAGTGCTTTTATTGTGCTATAGTTTTAAGCTTCTGGTGCATTGTACAAAATTGTCATTACAAATATGATCATTATTAACAGTATTACCAAACAATTACTGCTAGCCTTCACCTGAAGTTAAGGTACTTAAAGGTAATTAAAGGTTTGGATTGGCTAAGTATATGAATACTCCTTTTATAACCTATAATACCAAAATTATAAGGGAGACGGCATGTTTTAGGAATCTTGGAGAGATCGATTGACTTCAAGTTTTTAGTCGGCAATAAAAAAAGTAATTTGAGATTCACACTGAAGCCTCACGTGGCCTAGGGAGAATGTGTTCTTACACAACGCCCCTACATGCATCTCATAGAATAAGCATGTGGAATTAGCAAAAAGCAGAGGAAACATCTGAGTAGCCCTTTTCTACAACTTTTTTCATGGTGTAAAAATTTGTCTTTTATTTTTGGTGTTCCTGGGAAATTTCCAAATCTTATAATATAACTCCTGTGAACTTTGTTTGGTTTGCTTTACTTTAAAACATAAAACAAACTCAGCACTTTAACCTTATTTGACTTGATACTGTCAAAATGGAAGTTTTAAGTTATTTTAATTGTATTTTCCCTGTGACAAAGTGATAGTAAAACATGTTGCAGGTTAAACTAGTGATGCTATTTTTCAGATAAATATTACTAAGCATACAGGGGTTTGAACACCAAATAAGTGGAATAGACAAAAAAGAAATACTCTGACATGCTTATGCAAGCTTTGTTAAAAATGTGAACAGTCGTTCACAATAAATAAATGTTGTGAATCGAGAGCGAGTAATTCAGTTTGTGTTATCAAACTGAAGGAAGCCCTGTTAACTAACACCACACTCTTTAATGTACAGTAATCCATTGCTGTGCCTTTTTTGTTGTTGCTGTTAAATTCTGATAATCCTTCAGACTATAAGAGATTTGACCTCTCCTGCACCTTTTCTGCTTTTTTAGGAATACAAACGCAAATTGGCGAGGGTGACCCAGGTTCGAAAGGAGCTGCGTTCGCGTCTGAATAATCTTCCAGGAGGAATCTACAACTCTTCAAACTGACTTTGGTTTCCCCTCCTGACCTGACCATCCTGCTACTAAAACATCTCTGCCTAATCAGTGATATCGCCACAGTCCTCTGTTCTTCATTTTGCAAAGTGTCTGCGTCCCCCTGTGTGGTGACCTGTGATTCTTGTCCTGTTTTCAACAGATTATTTATTCACATGCTGTTTTTTTAACAGGACTCCCTTATGTTTCTTTCTGTGAGGTCTTCTCTTTGTTCTGTTTATCCCCAGTATATTATACAAGGATTTCCAATATTCAGACACAGGCCTCTCAAGCTTTGGCCCTCACTCTTCTAACTTTCACATCTTTAAAGTTGTATGGATGATGCTGGTGTGATATTTTTGTATTTATTGGGACTTAAGATAATACACCAGAATGTTTCCCCTTAGTTTGATCATCTATAACACTTTCCAGTGTTTTGGGCTGCTACCAAAACTATATCTTACAATTTCTGCATCTGTCTGAGTCTTGATTCTAGATCTTTAGATGGTTAATTTGCTTAAGTTGGATTTATATTTTTGTGCAGCGTGAAGACCTCTGAAGAGAGGTATACTTGTGAAACCATATTCAGAAGCTTGATAGTAAGCCATGACCCTGAGAGCAAAGCAAAACATGTTATTATGACTCTTTGTGAGAGGGGTGTGTAAACGATTGGTCAGTGTACATATTCAAATTTGCATGTAAATATGATGAGAGTTTTACCTTCAAGTGCTCATGATTTGTATCCATGTCATTATGGCTTGCCATATGGTCATTCAGACAGTTACAGAGGTATATCTGTACATTGATGTCTTGATAATTGTTAAGACCTCCAACAAGCAAAAACTCTGAGTAAAGGAGTCTGTTTTGTTTACTGTATCATACTGCTTCATTCATTTATCTTTTGTCTACTGAATGATGTGCAGATCCATCAAACAGCTTGATATATGCCTCAGCTCAGCATATATCAGTTGGACCAAAGCTGTTTCTTATATAGAGCCATTTATTCTTGGAAGAGATACAAATAGAAGTAACAGTCTCCTCTGCAGTGTTACTGAATCTGAATGTAGTTTAGGTCCTGGCCAACAGAGGGCGTAAATGTACGTCAGGTATGGGCAACTTTGGTCACAGCATTTAATTCTCACTGCCAGAGGGCCAAATTGTAGGATACAGAAAACGATTACAGTCAATAATGTCTCAAATTTAACTCAACATATACCAGTGATCAAATATTATTATGGACATATTTCTGGTTTTCATGATTTCATGACAGATTTTGTCATGTTTTTCTTCATGTTTCCAATTAATTGATATGTAAAAATTGACCAGAGGGCCACGTTGAGTGTTGATGGGGGCCGCCAGCTGCCCACCGCTGATGTACGTCCTTCATCGTGTCCAGTTTTCTCCAGCCTGTGCGCTCGTTTTCAACACCGCGATACCGGAGGTGGGGCGGCACTATGACACCGCTCACACAGAGTGACGTCACAAACACAGGACGTACCCAACACTGTCACATTCTTTTTTACCGATCGTGTAAATTTAACTTATCGGGGGGTGTAAATACATGCAATTTAAGCCAAAATACACGCATTCCTTAATGTTAACATTGTGACACCGAATGAATAACAAGCTAACCGATAAAATTACGAATACTATCGTAAAAAAAAATTAAGTTAGCTAGAGTGGGTGCTTTCGTTAGCTAACCAGTTAGCGTAAGCTAAGCTACCAGCTGGTTTTAGTAGTTAATTAACGCAAACTCGTCGTGAAACACTCACGATGGACTCCTTCGAAACACCTTATGAGGAAGAGGCTGAATTCATTCAATGCACGGTAAGCTGGATAATGTTAGAGGGAAGGCAGCATGGCTAACTCATTTTGTGAGTCAGGCTAATTAGATTGGTAACAGACTTGCTGTTTAAGATTACTTTTGTATCCTAATTAAAGTTGTAGCTGGATAAAATGTCACAACACAACTACAACTGGTTTATTTACGTACTGTCTTTGAATCCAGGTGTGTGAGAAATCCATAAGAGGCGAAACCTTGTACAGGATACACCTGACTACACCTGGACATATAAAGGTAAACATCATCACTTACTGCTGAATAAATCGG